>NW_017718743.1:0-1274 GCF_001865875.1 Lupinus angustifolius
AAAGCGGCAGTTCTAACCGCGACACCTATTCAACCTCCCCCTTCTAGGTGTATTATAACCATTGATACCTAACAAACTCTAACAGTGCCATCCTATAGGGAGATATAGAGTTTGGTCCATTTCCAGGAACCAAATCAATATCGGACTCTATCTCCCTTACTAGGGTAAACCAGGAATATCGTCCGGAACGACTTCAGAGAAGTCCCGAACCACTGGTATACTTTGAATTTCTCCTCCTTCTTTCTTCTCCAGCGATGCTAACATCATGAACACTTGGGCTCCCGCCTTCAAGAACTTCTCCATTTGATTGGCAATCGTGCTTTTGGTTTCTTAACGAGGTTCTATTGGGTCTTTAGGGTTGCTAAAGACTACCGTTTTGTTAAAACAGTTCAAGAGAACGTGGTTATTGGATAGCCAGTCCATTCCTAAGATGATATCTAATTGGGATAAGGGTAGACATATCAGGTCTACTAGGAAAGTTCTGTTATCTAATACTATGGGGCATTGTGAACATACAATTAAGACTATGACAAGTTCGTTTGTGGGTGTTGACACAACTAGATCATATGGTAAGGGAACTATAGGCAATTATAATCGGTTAACAACATAATGGGATATAAATGAATGGATCGCACTCGAATCAAACAGTATAGATAAGGAAATATCATTAACAAGACATGTACCTTGAATGAGATCTTCATCCTCCTTGATCTCAGCTCTGCTCATAGTGAATACCCTTCCTTTGGCCTGAGGTCTGGCTGCCCGAACAACATTCACTCCTTCCTTCTTCATCTTAGGGCACACTGTTGAAAGCGAAAATTTCTCTTCGATGTGTTTTCCTTATTTGGTTAAGTAAGTGAACTCGGTTTTATTCTTTGTTCGCCATCTCGTCTTTTTTGAAATAAATTGCAACGCCGGTATTATGGTTTCAAGAATCTTCTAGTTACAACTTACTTCTAATAATCATGTGAATAAGTTATTCCTTCTTTGCCACATCTCGGCTTTGTTAGAATAAATTCTAACGCCGATACAATGGTATCGAAGCAATCCCCTATTACATAATTATTAAGTACCTTTGAATACCGTCTCAGTTTTGTGGAATAAATTCTAACGCCGATTTAATGGTATTCTAATGTAAAAAAGTGATGAATAGTTAGTTGTTAGAACAAAAGAATAATAAAGTTAAGTGACCTTTATATATTTACTCCCTTTCAGGTTCATTTTATTAACAAACCAAACTTCTTCCTTAAGGAATGTTGATATTAAAGAATAAA
>NW_017718744.1:0-530 GCF_001865875.1 Lupinus angustifolius
TGAATCATATGAATATGTCAATGCACAAATAATGAGTGAACATATTTTGGTTGTTTTTTATTTGATTTGATATGCACATAAACACTTAACAAGAAACATAAACTAAGTGTTCACAAATTCTTGAGGAGACAAGATCATTTTGAATGATGAAAGTATTTCTCAACTTCTTATGTATTTGAACTACTTAGACAAGTTCTTATGTTTTACTTTGATTAACTCCAAACACCAAGGTCTGAAATCCTCCTTTTAGTGTATGTCCTAAAATGGAATAATGATCACTTATATTTATTACTAAACTATATTACGTCCACAAAGAGACTAGGTTGTCACACCCTAATCTTGACTACTCTAATATTGAATTAGTAATGAATATAAGATTTTAAGAAAAACATGCTTAACTTGACAAATAAACTAAGTAGTACAACTACTTCTTAGTTTATTTGTTAAGTGTTTGAGACAAGTAATTTTTCATGACTTGAAATCGGTTTTTAGGTGATCAATTTAAAAAGAGCATTAAGAACTTCTCAAAC
>NW_017718745.1:0-10799 GCF_001865875.1 Lupinus angustifolius
TTAGGTTCCAAATGAGATTACAAAATGGATTTTTGCATCTCATTTGCCTTCTCCTTTCTCCTCTTGAATTATAAACTAAAAACTATAACAATTACTTACAAAAAGCTCCTATGAATTGAGCCTTCAAAGAAAGAAAAGAAAAGAATAGAATTGTGTTTTTCAGGGAAGAAGTTTTGGGAAGATTAAGACATGTTTGAATGAAGGACATGCCTTCCTATTTATAGAATTTCCCCGGCACCGCTGAGCTGCTTGTTTGCACTGCTTAGCATCTGACCAAACCCTTCAGCATGGGTTTGGTCACGTGGTCTAGTAGCTTTGTCACCTCCTTAAGCTTGACTCGCCAAAGCTAGTTGTGAGCTATGGGACCAGCTATGGTGAGCTACTCCTGACAAGCCTTTGGTGGGCTACTTGAAGTGATTTCATGCATGACTTCATGGTTGCTTGATGGCTAAGTCAAGTCTGGTGCACACTGCTGATCACACATGTGGCACCGCTAAGCTGCTTGTTGAGCAACTTTGACCGTGCTGACTGAGACGTGGCTTGGTGCTTGCTGACCTGGTCAGGTGTCAGGTTCACGCTGAGCACACATGTGTTACCGCTGAGCTGCTGCTGAGCATGTTGGGCGTGTGCCAGGCTTGTTTTTGACCGTGCCAAGCTTGAGTTCTGACCGTGTCAGGTTTTATCTCGTGCTAGGCTGAGCGGTCAAGCATGTCCGCTCAGTTGCCTGCTTGAGCAACTTGGTCTGTGCCAGGTTGGTTTGACTAAGCCAGGGTGGTGTCCAAGTCAGGGTGGTGTCTAGGTCAGGGTGGTGTCCAGGTCAGCTGAGCGTAGCTTGGTTCATGTTGAGCTGCCTGCTTGAGCACCTTGAGTTTGACTTCCTTTTCTACTTGGACCATGAGTCTTTATTCTCTTTTCTTTTTCTTTCTAAATCCTAAAAAACACATAAAAAAGAAATACAAACACAAATATACAAGATTGTGATATAATATGCAAAAAGTATTGTTTTAAGTTGGTTTTTCTCAATTATGCTTAAGATAAGTGCCTTTGGCCGCCCGAACAACATTCACTCCTTCCTTCTTCAGCTTAGGGCACACCGGCTTGATATGTCTCGGTTGGTTACAGTGATAGCAAATAGGGCAGTTGGCACCGAAATGCTTTCCTTTGCACTTCGAGCACCAAGGTGGTGGGTTGTTGTTGGAGTTCCCAACTTGAAAACCTTGGTTGTTATTGTTGTTGTTATTGTGGTTGTTGTTGTTTGGTCGGAATAATTTCTATTGATTTCTAGACGGAAATCCATATGGTTTCTTGTTGTGGTGGAAAGGCTTTCCCATTCCACGATTTTGACCCAAATTCCTCTAGGGTCCGTAGGAATTTCCCTAAGGAATAACATTCTTGAGTGCGACATTCCTTTCCTTCACAATCTCCTTGTAGATTCTGCATTTGTTGACCAGAGTTGGAAAATTTGGTATTTGTTGGTGAGCAAACATCACCTTTAAGTCGTGCCTCAATCCTTCTTCAAACTTGGCACACTTGGACCTTTCATTACCCACTTGATTGTAATGTGGGGCATACCTTGCCAAATCGTCAAACACAGCAGCATACTCCCTAAATGACATGTTCCCCTGCTGCAGAGGCAGGAATTCTATTTCTTTCTTAGTCTTCATGTCTGCCGGAAAGTATTTTTGTAGAAACTTATCCTTAAAAGTTGTCCAGTTGACAACTTGTTGTTCGTGCTCCATCTAGCATTGAGTGAACTCCCACCAGTTTTCAGCCTCTTTAGCCATCATGTAGGTCGCATAGGTGGCCTTCTGCTCCTCGGTGCACATCAGTTCCCGAAATATCCTCTCCAACTCTTGGATCCAGTTGGTAGCAGCATCTGGTGCAAATCCCCCTTCAAACTTTGGTGGGATACGACGATAGAACTTGTCCAAACCCCTATACAGTGCAGGTCCTTGGCGTTGTTGTTGATTCAGTTGATGCAAGTTAGCATTCACACTCTGAATCTCCACCGTCATTGCAGCCATGAAGTCTAAGTTTGTAGTTCCACGTCAAACCATTTGAAATCTGAGTGCATCAGATTTGAATGAGTTAATCATCTAATCGTAAGTTCATAACATTTACATCTTCAAACGGAGATCATAAACAATCAAACTATCACACAAAGTCACACAAGAAAGCATGTAAGGTCATGCTCAGACCAGATAGGATTGAACCGCTCTGATACCACTTTATGTAACGCCCCAAAAATCATTTCATATTTAATATGTTTAATCTCTTAGAAAAATGGGTAAATTTTTCTTTCCTTTTTTTATGTAACCTATAACTTACAAAACATTTTCACTTTTACCTTATTCCATTTTCAAGACGTCACATTTTCAAACCTTGCGGAAATAAAATTCTTAATACATTGAAGATACTTAAATGAACACAATTCTTTTCTGAATACTTCTCATTCATAAAATTATTGAATAAATACAGAATTGTTTACAGGGCGAAATCTAATCATCGCCACAGATAAAAAACCTGAAAAATACAAAGAAAATAATGTCGGGGCATTGACATTACAAAAAGTACCTCACACAGGTTCCTATCACAACATAACAAAAGAGAAACCTCCTAAACTGCAGGTGCACTGGAAGCCTCGCTAGGGTCTTCCTCCACCTCTGAGTCAGAAGAGATCTCAATGACCTCAGCTGAATCTTCTATGCAGATAAGCCCTACACAGTCGTTGTTGTCTTCCTCCTCCTCTACTTCCTCCGCTCCCCAATCCATCAAGGGGTCTGGGGTGTACTCTCAACACTCCATGTCCCCTCCCGGGACATAGTGAAGCGATAACCTCGGATCAGTGCTGATGGGTCCATTTGAACATGCGCACAAATACACCTGAAGAAAAGAGATGGAGTAAAACATCTTTGAAAAACTTGTCATCGACGTCGTGGAATTACACGAAATAATACACCAAGACAACACACGAGTACATATATATCATGTGATCATACAAGCATATAGTAATGATGAATGAAGTATAAAACTCGAGAATTTAGAATCAATATCGAAGAATATCATGTATGCAGTGCGATGCATTAGTCCACCATCCTTACTCCTTTATCCTCCCAATAACTATTCGGAAATAACCGAGAGTACAGTTCCCATAACAAGCCGATTTGATCGCACCAAAATTATTCATCGCAAGGATATAAGATCGATCTGTTCCAACGGAACTGTCCATTTTAGGACGATATCGTATCAAACACTTTCTGGACATCCCTCTCATCGATCCTGATTGCAAAGAGGGGTTGTTGGAGATTGTCTAGTTTGCATTGTGAGCACTGTCCGATCCAACAAAATACCTCATCCAGGAATACGTGGGACTCGTCTCACCTAGACTCTCACTCAAGACTTTGCTGATGAATCACCGCCATCAACGTCGTCCCTCTCAACATCTCGGGGCTCATTCATCTCCTGTACATTTCCTCTCCACTACTTCATTTTTTACCATGGATATGCACCCTAACCGAAATTAGCAAATTATATCTTTTAATTCATCTTTTCTAGTGATTTTCCCATCCTAAGACATCTCTCATCGGGAATGCTTCTAGTGGGTCCCGATCTTAACATATAAACAAAAAGAGAATAATTTCGGCACCACTACGAACCATTTTTTTAGGAAAAACCTCAAGGGTTAGTAAGTGTTATTTTTATAGTCATGAAAAAGAATGACTCTTAATTTAATATTTTACACTAAACATCTTTTAGTTATTCTTACCACTTTAAAGTAAGTCAACTAAAATAAATACAACAAATTTTTTATGAACATCTTAATACCTCCTAATTTTTTAGGAAAAACCTCAAGGGTTAGTATGTGTTAATTTCATAGTCATGAAAATAAACCCTAAGGTAAGACTTTCTACTACTTTAATATCCAAAACTTCATAACACTTTAAGTTTATGAAGTCAAGACTTTAATAAATTATCTTTTATCCAAAACCATTATTTTAACTTGGAAATCAAAGAGTAAAGTATGATAAACTACTTTTAAAACACAATATTTTCTAAAAATGAAACATTTTCAACAACAACTCATCAACATCATAAACTTTCGAGAATAAAATATAAATTTTTACCTAAACACATTAAAGGTTCATTTGATGTTAAAATCATCACCTTTAAACATATTCAAATACTAACAACAATTTCTAATATTTCCAAACAAATAATTCATCTAACCTTGCCCAAAGATATAGTTTTTCCATCTAAGAACAAGGAAGAAATTTCAAGATTTACTAAAGTCAAAAACTACATAAAGGTTCATATGATTTTATTATCATCCCCTTTAGTTATTGGAGAGTCTCACCCTCATCAAATCAGAAAATTTAATGCAAAGTAAGTAGATTTAGACTAGTATAGGTGATGTGTCTAATGATGGTGAAGTGAGAGGATTTGTTGAGTGATTTAGGGGCTTTTGGAAGCTTTTGCATTACTTGTGTAACAAGTAAGTGACTCATGAAATGATGACTTTCAACTTTATTGATATGATGTAATTTCCCGATAAACGTCGTATCCGAACATTTTCGGATAAATTCGTCCGGAAATATACAATCTCTCGATTTAGGACATTTGCCCGAAATATCGAAACTTGAATTTCAAGGTGAAAAATATCTAGAGATGAGTTACGGACAAACTTGGTGTCTATTTTGACTAGAAATAATATTCCGAAGCCAATGGAGAAATCGTAATTCGATTCTGAGTTACAAAACTCAAAAACTGGGCGAAAACTCGATAAAACGACTCGAAATCGTCTCAGAAACTTTTATTCTCCAAAAATCTTGAAAAATGAGGGCAAGCAATAAAATCATAATACAAGACTAAAAATTAACTGAGGTTTAGCCTAAAACATTATTGATTAATTTCTATAATTAATCCATTAATACTAATTGCTTAATTAAAAGCGCTTTGAAAAACACTGTGTTACACACGAGTTCCATGAGAAACTCGTGCATGATCCACGAAAATTAATCATACCTTCTAAGAAAAAAGATGGGGGAATGATTCTTTCATGCCACTTTCAACCTCCCAAGTAGCATATTCTCCATTCGTCTGACTCCAAATTACCTTAATTAAGGTGATTTCTTTGCCTTGTAGAGTCTTCACACTCCGATCGGTAATTCTCAACGGCAAAGTCTCAAAAGTGAGATTATCCTTTAACTAAATTGAGTCGGGTTCAATAACATGCGATCGGTCACTAATGTATTTTCTGAGTTGAGACACATGGAAGACATTATGTAGGTTTGACAGCAAAGGTGGCAAGGCTATTTGATAAGCTACTGGTCCGATTTTTTTGAATGATTTGGTATGGTCCTATGAACCTAGGGGTAAGCTTACAGGATTTCAGAACTCGACCAATGCCAGTTGTTGGAACCACCCTCATAAAAACATGATCTCCTTCTTCAAAACTCAGGGGGGTCCTTCATCTTTACAAACAAAACTGGAGCACCCCACAGAGAAACACTCGGTCTGACGAACTATTTCTACAGCAGATCCTCCAATTGTTTCTTCAACTCTGTCAACTCTAATGGTGCCATCCTATAGGGAGCTATAGAGATTGGTCCAGTTCCAGTAACCAAATCAATAGCGAACTCTATCTCCCTTACTAGGGGTAAACCAAGAATATCGCCCAGAAAGACTTTAGAGAAGTCCTGAACCACTGGTATACTTTGAATTTCTCCTCCTTATTTCTTCCCCAGCGATGCTAACATCATGAAAACTTGGGCTCCCTCCATCAAGAAATTCCCCATTTGATTGGCAATCGTGCTTTTGGTTTAATAACGAGGTTCTATTGGGTCTTTAGGGTTGCTAAAGACTACCATTTTGTTAAAACAGTTCAAGAGAACATGGTTATTGGATAGCCAATCCATTCCTAAGATGATATCTAATTGGGATAAGGGTAGACATATTAGGTCTACTAGGAAAGTTCTGTTATCTAATACTATGGGGCATTGTGAACATACAGTTAAGACTATGACAGGTTCGTTTGTGGGTGTTGACACAACTAGATCATATGGTAAGGGAACTATAGGCAATTATAATCGGTTAACAACATCATGGGATATAAATTAATGTGTCACACCCGAATCAAACAGTACAAATAAGGAAATCTCATTAACAAGACATGTACCTTGAATGAGATCTTCATCCTCCTTGATCTCAGCTCCGCTCATGGTGAATATCCTTCCTTTGGCCTGAGGTCTGGCCGCCCGAATAACATTCACTCCTTCCTTCTTCAGCTTAGGGTACACCGGCTTGATATGTCCCGGTTGGTTGCAGTGATAGCAAATAGGGCAGTTGGCACCGAAATGCTTTCCCTTGCACTTCGAGCACCAAGGTGGTGAGTTGTTGCTGGAGTTCCCAGCTTGAAAACCTTGGTTGTTGTTTTTGTTTGATTGGAATAATTTCTGTTGATTTCTAGATGGAAATCCATATGGTTTCTTGTTGTGGTGAAAAGGCTTTCCCCTTCCACGATTTTGACCCAAATTCCTCTTGGGTCCATAGGAATTTCCCTGAGGAATAGCAGTCTTGAGTGCGGCATTCCTTGCCTTCACACTCTCCTTGTAGATTCTGCATTTGTTGACCAGATTTGGAAAATCTGGTATTTGTTGGTGAGCAAACATCTTGTTTTTCGTGCTCCATCTAGTGTTGAGTGAAATCCCACCAGTTCTCAGGCTCTTTAGCTAGCATGTAGGCCGCATAGGTGATCTTCTGCTCCTCGATGCAGATCAGCTCCCGGAAAATCCTCTCCAACTCTTGGATCTAGTTGGTAGCAGCATCTAGTGCAAATCCCCCTTCAAACTTCGGTGGGTTGCGACGACAGAACTCGTCCAAAACCCTGTAAAGTGACGTTCAAAACCCCTATACGGAAATCGTCCAAATCCCTGTACGAAACTCAAAACCTAGGCGAAAACTTGATAAAATGACCCGAAATCGTCTTAGAAACTTTTATTCTCCAAAAATCTTGAAAAAATAGGGCACGCAAGAAAATCATAATACCAGAATAAAACTCAGCTGAGGTTTAGCCTAAACCATTACTGATTAATTTATATAATTAATCCATTAATACTAATTGTTTAATTAAAAGTGCTCTGAAAAACACGGTGTTACAGTTCTAAGCTAGTTCTTAGGTAATTTTTGTAATTTTCTCATAGAATTCAAGAGGATAGATGAGTTGGTAAATGTGATGCGAAATTAATTTTGTCAACTCATTTTGTTCCAAAAGCATCTCATCCTTGGATAGATGGCTAATGCTCCTACACATTGATTTGGATTATGGTGTAATGTTATTTCTTTTCTTCATTTGTATCATCTTTTGTTTTCAATACATTCAAGTTATTACTTTTGGTTAAGTTTTGATTCTTTAAGAAATTCTTCTTCTTAAAGTGTTGACAACTGAACTAAAAAGTATACCTACATCTTAGTTCATTTATCATATCAAGCATCTATTTTAAGCAACTTATGTTGAAGGCTAAATAATGTTAACAAATCTTGAAGTAAGGTGTGGTAACTTGCTCCGACGAGTGGCAGTTAATTATTATTTAGTGTATTACATAAGGTTTGAGAATCATCTTATCATACTAGGACACTAGATGGGGGATTTGAAAATGATGCGTGGAATTAACCAAAAGTATAACACATAACTTGTTATTGTTTTTCAAAAATAATTTGAGTCTAGAAATAATTCCATATTGCAAACCAATTTTCTCCTCAAGAATTTGTGAATTTTAGTTTAAGTTTCCTTGTTAACTTTTATGCAACATAACGCAAAAACCCTCAAAAAGTTGTTACTAATTATTTTTGCTATAATATACCTATATGATTTTCTTCTATTAATGCAATTTCCTTTGGTTCGACATAACCCTATACTATACTATACTACAATTGAATCTTGAAAAGAGATGCAAGTGTAACATAGTAAAGTGTTGACTTATAAGTTTTATTTGTTGATTAAAATATTCCAAAAAACATAAGTTCAAACCAATTCATGGTTTGTAACTTTGTACATAGGAATAATATAAAAAAGTGCAATCCAATCAATGGATTGTTACTTAGAACAATCAAAAAATGATGAATAATAAATTTAATCGCTAACATTTACTCCCTGTCATTTATTTTCCGCATCTAACTTCTACTTTTTGTTCTACAACTAAAATTTACTTTCCGTCATTTACTTTTCCGCAACTAACATTTATTTATTGCTTTATTAATTTATTCTTTATACCAACCCTTCGAAATAAGTGGTACAATTAACTACTAACTTTATTCTTTGTTCATTTTATTCTGTGATACCAGCCTTTAATAAGAAATGACATGGTTAACTTAATAAAATGAGACCGACCTTTATGCAATGCTTAAAAGGAACCCGAAAAGGGAGTAAATAAATAAAGTCACTAATTAAATAATTTGTTCATTATTCATCACTCCTAATAAATAAAAATAACTTGAAAATTAGAGTAAATCTCCTTTCAACAAATTGATCATTTGTTGATGGGGGAAAACCTCTAATTCTCATTTCAACAGTGTTTAAGCTCTTCTTGGACTTGATGATTCATTGTATCAAGAGCATCTATACGTGTAGTGATGTAGCCCTTAAGCGAGAATAGTTTGTCCATCATCATTTGATTGGTAGGAGTGGATTCAGAAGTAGATAATTCAATACGAAATGATGGATGAGTATGAGGGTCAACATAAGGATTTTCTTGATGTGCAGTTTGTTGATCACCGTGATGCTTGTAGATCATGTCATTGGAATCTTGAAAGAAACCAATTTTGTGGATTAAATCCACATCAATCTTATCGTGAACATCAAGTGTAATTTTAGATTCTCCATCAAATGAAACACCAGAATATCAAAGTATAGCAGTTATGAGAATGGCATAATGCAATCGTCCATACTCACTTCTAAAGGTCCAGATTTGTCTCATTATCATCAATGTCCAATCAATTGGAACATTGTGTTTCATAGCATACATCAGTTGTAGTTCCATATCATTTACTTGTGAATGGTTTGAAAGCTTTGGAACCATGATGTTGCTTAACATGTAATGAATCAAATGATCCTGTAAGTTTAAGTTACTGACACATAGAAAATTTACGTTTCGCATAGAGTCATCAAAAGACCTTTGCTTACACATTTCAATTTCCCATTTGGAGTATCTACACATAGAGTATTAGAAATCCATTTTCTTGTCTCCTTCTAGGTTGCATTGAATGCCAGACTCGACTATCGTTCATATGTATGGTATATTACCGCAAAGTGAACTCAGAGTTTTGAAGTCTATGCCAATCTCTTTTCCTTTGACATATGAAAAGCTTTTGTTCTTCTTAAAATTCAGATTGCAGTAAAATACCCGTACAAGTTCCAAATATTAAGAACAATGTATTTCTCAAAATTCATAGAGTTTTTGTTGTTAAAAAAGGGTTGGGAAAATGAAATTGTTTTCCTCAAAGGATCTTAACATACCATACTTCAGATGAAAAATGGTTCATTGCATGAAGTGCTCTTTGAAGGTTTTGTGTTGATCCTGGTTTGCCAAAAGACGTGGCAATTCCAATGTGTTGACTTCATACGAGTTTTGTTGTCTTTCTTGAGTTACATTGGTTCTTTGTTTCTTGGATCAAGAGGATGAGGCCATGATGTTGAGTTTTGAAAAACATAGGTTTTGAAAATTTTAAGATTTGGGGATTTTCAATTTTGAATTCTAAACACAAAAATGATGGTAGGAATGTGTTTAGGAGTGAAAATATAGTATGAAACACCACAAAAATCAAGCAAAAAGGATGAGAAAAGAAGTTTTTTTGAAGTTGTGGGGGTTACCACGGTTGGAAGGAGGGAAAAAGAAGACGATGAAGTTAAAAAATCTGATTTTTTTTCCCCATAAATAGTATAAAGTGTAATTGATTACCACAATTGAGTGATCGATTACTCAAACTCACTATTTGGTTAGTTAATTGATTAATTAATCCTGTAATCGATTATATTGGCTGAAATTTTGATAATTTCTATCACTGATACCCTATAATCGATTATCCTTCCATGGTAACAAAATACATACCCAAAAATAATAAAATTTAAGCGATAAAAAGCATATTTGAAGTACAAGTGATATGATCCTCAAAGAGCCTAATCTTGATCTTGGTGGTCTTGAAGGCATAAGTGGTCCTATGACTAGGGCTCGGGAAAAAAAGGCTCAAAATGCCCTTGGACAACTCATAATGTTGATCCATGATGGTGAGCCAAAAATAGCCCAAGGGGGTGTAAAGATGCTCACTAGCATCTTGGTCCATGGCTCTGACCGAGCCAAGGATGGACCAGGCCATGCGCAGGACTCAGGCCACGGGTCTGGGCAAGGCGCCAAAAATGGCCCTGGCACGGAGGCAGACGCATCAGGCTCAATTCCTGACCGAGACAACTCTGACCGAGTTGGGGACTTTGGTGCACCTAGTGTTGCACCAGGCGCTGGGCCAAACAGGCCTAGCCAGGAAATCTGACCGAGGCGCATGCGCCTAGCATACCGCATCAGGCACTAGGCGTAGCCTAACCGAGTCAGGCCTAGCCAATTTAATTAGTATTGAGTCATTTTAATTTTTATAATAAATGTGTGGGCTAACTTTTGTCCAACACTTAGTTTAATTAATTAAATCATGTTTGTAATAAATCTGCCCATAGAAATTGACCAGAATAAAATTTGACTCGTGAGTAGTTAAGACAAGCCTAAAAGTGTAACCGACACTTTAATGCTTGGACCAAC
>NW_017718746.1:0-1354 GCF_001865875.1 Lupinus angustifolius
TTCAAGGTGACCGTGGAGAGGCTTAAAGGGAGCATTTATGGAGCTTAAACACTATGTTTGGACCGTTGGAACTAAATCCACCTGAGCATAATTAATTCAGAGGCATCCTAAGTTAATTCTAGAGTCGTTGGAGCAAAGTTGCTCGTGTGGAATTTGCATATGGCCGTTTGAGACCTTAATGGTGCATTAGTGGTGCTTTATGCCCATGACTTAGTCGTTGGCAGCCTACCAACTTGTACCAACGGGATCCTATGCTGTGAGAAATTCATTCCTTAGCAAAGGAATCCTATGCCAAGAGCAAGTGGACCCGAGGAGCATTAAGGAGGCTTAAATCCAACATTTTCCATGTGCCAAATTTAGAAGAATCATGTGAAGCTCATCAAGGCTGACTCGTGAGCATTAAGGATTCTTCAAGTCTCTTGATCATTTCACTTAATGGTTGAGCCATGCACTTAAGAGGAAAAGGAATCCCACGCTCATTCAACCGTGGCATTCAAGTTCAATAGGCCAAGTCATTAAGTTTGTTTTCAATTGTAATAAGGCACATGTGCCATTTCTTTTACTACTCGAATATAGTCTAAATTATGAGTAGATTCATTGCTTTTAGGGTATCCAATGTAAGCGTGCAAGGCATGCACTTAAGTTTCCAACCGAGGGAGCCTTAGAGGCTTGCCTATATATGTAATGCTTCATGCTATGAAATAAACACATGGAGTCAAAACTAAATTTTATTCTTTTGTGAATCAAAGAGGATTATATCCTTTTGAGAGTATTCTCCAAACCTTCTTGGCTGAACCAAGATTAGAAGTTCTTATCAAGAACCAAGTTCTTGTGGCGAGCATCACTTTGGCTTATCAAACAACTGAATTGTTTGTGGCGCCTCACCTCATCTCTTTTCCATCTTCTTTTATCCAAACACAAGTTATTTCCACTGAATAACTCAAAGGCTTAACTCAACTGTGAGCCTAGGCCATACACCAATCAAGATAGATCGTTTCAAGAGCCTTTTACCCAAGAGGTTCACATCATGAGGGATGAGGACGAGAATGAGGATAAGGTTGAGGATGAGGATAGGATGCGGATGAGGATAGGATGAGGATGAGGATGAGAATAGGATGAGGACCAAATCAAAAATCAAAAAGTGTCAAAAAGAGTCAAAGTCCAAATCAAAAATCAAAAAGTGTCAAAAAGAGTCAAAGTCCAAATCAAAAATCAAAAAGTGTCAAAAAGAGTCAAAGTCCAAAATCAAAAATCAAAAAGTGTCAAAAAGTATCAAAAGTCCAAAAAAAATAAAAAGTGTCAAAAGTGATTCTTCAAAGAGTTCAAAGAATCCGAAAAGAGTCTCTACAAAAAG
>NW_017718747.1:0-9088 GCF_001865875.1 Lupinus angustifolius
GATAGAGTGTTGAGTGATACAAAAATTACTACATTTTCCACAAACAAAAAAGTGAGTGATACACGTGAGTTTGAGTGAAATGGTTCATGAAAGAAGTTTATTCATGGTGAGGAGGCTCCTAAATAGCCAAATCAATACTCATGATACAAACCAAAGAGAAAACATCTTCCACACTAGATGTTTGATATATGACAAAGTTTGTTCTTTAATCATTGGTAGTGGAAGTTGCACCAATGTGGCTAGTACAAGGCTAGTATCTAAACTTAACCTTGTGACTAAACCACATCCTATGCCATACCAATTGCAATGGCTAACTAATGTGGGCGAAATACTTATCAACAAGAAAGTAGAGGTCCAATTCTCCATTGGGAGGTATGAGGACACGGTTCTATGTGATGTGGTTGATATGGAGGCTAGTCATTTGTTACTAGGTCGTCCATGGCAATATGATAAAGCAACAACCTATGATGGGCGCACCAATAAATTTTCTTTCCTACACCAAAACCGCAAGATAACTCTAACACCTTTGTCACCTCGGCAAGTGAGTGAGGATCAAGAGATCTTGAGAAACAAAATTGATTTGGAGAGAAAAGAAAGGGTGAGTGAAAATTTGAGTGCAATTCCGAGAGAACAAGAAAACAAGAGTGAGCTTCTCACAAAAGAAGGGTATATGGCAACAAGGGGGAAATTAAACAAGCTTTGGTAGCAAAGCAACCTCTATACCTACTATTTTGTAAAGAATTTCTTCTAACCGCTAACCCTTCCAAGGAAGGAGAATTTCCATTGTTTGTTCAACATTTGTTAGAGGAATTTGAAGATGTGTTCCCTAAGGAGATACCTCACGGATTACCCCCTCTAAGAGGAATTGAACATCAAATTGACTTGATGTCGGGAGCTTCACTACCTAATAGGCCTGCCTATAGGTGCAATCCAACCGAGACTAAGGAGATCCAAAGTCAAGTAAGTGAGTTAATGAAAAAGGGATGGGTTCAAGAGAGCTTAAGCCCTTGTGTTGTGCCCGTGATCCTAGTCCCTAAAAAGGATGGAACATGGAGAATGTGCGCTGATTGTAGGGCCGTTAATAACATCACGGTCAAGTATAGACATCCAATTCCAAGATTGGATGACCTCTTGGATGAGTTGCATGGAGCCACCACTTTCTCTAAAATAGATCTTAAAAGTGGCTACCAACAAATCAGGATCCGAGAAGGGGATAAATGGAAGACTGCCTTCAAAACCACTTATGGGTTATATGAATGGTTAGTCATGCCATTTGGCCTAACCAATGCACCAAGCACATTTATGCGCTTGATGAATCATGTCTTGAGAGAATTCTTGGGTAAGTTTGTTGTTGTTTACTTTGATGATATTCTAATTTATTCAAAAACAATAGAGGATCATCATGAACATATTAAATCTGTTTTGCTCGTTTTAAGAAAAGAAAAATTGTATGCTAACCTTGAAAAATGTACATTTTATGTAGACCATGTAATTTTTCTAGGATTTGTGATTAATGCTAAAGGGGTCCATGTGGACCAAGAGAAAATCAAGGCCACCAAGGACTGGCCTAGACCTAAAACCGTAACTGAAATAAGAAGTTTCCATGGATTGGCAAGCTTTTATAGGAGGTTTGTAAAAGATTTTAGTACTATAGCATCACCACTAAATGAACTTGTAAAGAAAAATGTTGTGTTTCAATGGGGAGACAAACAAGAGGAAGCTTTTAATAAACTTAAGCAAAGGCTCACTAGTGCACCCGTACTAGTACTACCGAATTTTAGTAAGTCATTTGAGATTGAATGTGATGCATCTAACATTGGAATTGGAGATGTTTTGATGCAGGAAGGACACCTCATTTCTTATTTTAGTGAGAAGTTGAGTGGACCGACACTTAACTATTCTACCTATGACAAAGAACTCTATGCCTTGGTAAGAGCACTCCAAACTTGGAAACACTATTTAGTTCCAAAGGAGTTTGTGATCTATAGTGATCATGAGTCCCTTAAATAACTCAAGGGCCAAGGTAAGCTAAATAAACATCATGCAAATGGGTAGAATTTTTAGAGCAATTCCCTTATGTTGTCAAGCATAAGAAAGGCAAGGCCAACATAGTAGCAGATGCCCTCTCAAGAAGGCATACGTTACTATCTACTCTTGAAACAAAACTTTTTGGCCTAGAATGCATCAAGGAGCTATATGAACAAGACAATGATTTTTCAAAAATTGTTGCTTGTGTGCATTCAGCCCAAAATGGATATTTTCGGTATAAAGGGTTTCTATTTAGAGAGAAACAATTATGTGTGCCAAAAAGTTCCATTAGGGACATGGTCTTAAAGGAATCGCATGAGGGAGGCCTCATGGGACATTGGAGTCCAAAAGACTCTAGACATGCTAAAAGAACATTTCTTTTGGCCGAAGATGAAACAAGATGTACAAAACCATTGTGAAAAGTGTGTGACCTACAAGAAATCCAAATCAAAGGTAATGCCTTATGGTCTTTATTCTCCTTTGAATGTTCCCGAATCACCATGGATAGATAGGATAGATATATCTATGGATTTTGTCTTACGACTACCTAGGACCAAAACGGGTAAGGATTCTATCTTTGTAATTGTAGATAGATTTTCTAAAATGGCACACTTTATTCCTTGCAAAAAGGTAGATGATGCTAATCACATAGCTGATTTATTTTTCAGGGAAATTGTGAGACTTCATGGCCTACCCAGGACTATAGTAAGTGATAGGGATACGAAATTCCTTAGTCACTTTTGGAGGACATTATGGGGAAAGCTAGGGACAAAGCTTCTATTCTCAACAACTTGCCACCCTCAAACTGACGGACAAACCGAGGTGGTAAATAGAACCTTAGCAACCCTCCTAAGGGTCGTCATCACAAAAAACATTAATTCATGGGAAAAATGCCTACCACATGTAGAATTTGCTTATAATAGGGCTACCGATAGTAGTACCCAAACATCCCCTTTTGAGACAGTGTATGGATTTAATCCACTAACCCCGCTTGATTTGTTACCCTTGCCTAATCATTCTATTTTGAAGCACAAGGAAGGAAAGGCTAAAGCTGAGTATGTAAAGAAATTGCATGAGCAAGTGAAGGCAAGAATTGAGAAAAAGAATGCAAGTGTGGCTAGACAAGTCAACAAAGGAAGAAAAACTATGGTGTTTGAACCGGGAGATTGGGTCTGGGTTCACATGAGGAAAGAGAGATTTCCTGAACAAAGGAAATCCAAGCTACTTCCAAGGGAAGATGGTCCATTTCGGGTGGTAGCCAAGATAAGTGGTCCATTTTTGGCTCAAAGAGCCTAGTCTTGATCTTGGTGGTCTTGAAGGCATAAGTGGTCCTATGACTAGGGCTCGGGCAAAAAGGGCTCAAAATTCCCTTGGACAACTCATAATGTTGATCCATGATGGTGAGCCAAAAATAGCCCAAGGGGGTATAAAGATGCTCACTAGCATCTTGGTCCATGACTCTGACCAAGCCAAGGATGGACCAGGCCATGCGCAGGACTCAGGCCACGGGTCTGGGCAAGGCGCCAAAAATGGCCCTAGCATGGAGCCAGACGCATCAGGCTCAATTCCTGACCGAGTTGGGGACTTTGGTGCACCCAGTGTTGCACCAGGCGCTGGGCCAAACTGTCCTGGCCAGGAAATCTGACCAAGGCGCATGTGCCTAGCGTGCTGCATCAGGCACTAGGCGTAGCCTGACCGAGTCAGACCTAGCCAATTTAATTAGTACTGAGTCATTTTAATTTTTATAATAAATGTGTGGGCTAACTTTTGTCCAACACTTAGTTTAATTAATTTAAGCATGTTTGTAATAAATCTGCCCATAAAAATTGATCAGAATGAAATTTGACTCGTGAGTGGTTAAGACAAGCCTAAAAGTGTAACCGACACTTTAATGCTTGGACCAACTTAATATTTTCGTGAACCAAACTCATTCTAACTTTGTCTAATATTATTTGGCAGGTAAATAAAGTCTAATATGGTCGTTGGAAGGAAATTGCTCGAGGGAATCTTCAAGGTGATCGTGGAGAGGCTTAAAGGGAGCATTTATGGAACTTAAACATTATGTTTGGACCGTTGGAACTAAATCGACCTGAGCATAATTCATTCAGAGGCATCCTAAGTTAATTCTAGAGTCATTGGAGCAAAGTTGCTCGTGTGGAATTTGCATATGGTCGTTTGAGACCTTAATGGTGCATTAATGGTGCTTTATGCCCATGACTTAGCCGTTGGCAGCCTACCAACTTGTACCAACGACATCCTATGCTATTTAGTGCATTCTTCAGCAACACTTAGCCGTGGGAAATTCATTCCTTAGCAAAGGAATCCTATGCCAAGACCAAGTGGACCCGAGGAGCATTAAGGAGGCTTAAATCCAACATTTTCCATGTGCCAAATTTAGAAGAATCCCATGAAGCTCATCAAGGCTTACTCGTGAGCATTAAGGAGTCTTCAAGTCTCTTGATCATTTCACTTAATGGTTGAGCCGTGCACTTAAGAGGAAAAGGAATCTCATGCTCATTCAATCGTGGCATTCAAGTTCAATAGGCCAAGTCATTAAGTTTGTTTTCAATTGTAACTAGCAAGTTACCCGTGCATCAACATGGGGCAATACTTCTTTGCTGCAAGATTAATAACTCATATTACATATACATTTATATGGTTAAGAAACACATGTTACTCGTGCATTCGTATTGTTAAGAACACACATATGACTCATACATTCGCATGACTAAAAACACATGTTATCTGTACATTCGCATTATTAAGAAAACACATGTTACTCATGCATTCGCATAGTTAAAACACACATATTACTCATACATTTATATTATTAAGAATACATATCTTACATGTATATTTGCATGTAAGGAATGTCTTCCGGAAATACCCCGGAGAAGTCTCTGACTACAGGTAGGCTCTGAATCTTTGCTCTACCTTCCTTTTCCAACGAAGCCAACATCAGGCTGAAAGCTCGTCTGATGACTTCCTGGAGAAGACGCAGCAGACCTTTGATTGCGGTTGAAGGGCCTTCCCCTTCCAAACCCCTGTCCACCACTTCTCTCTGGACTGACCCATGTTGAAGGTGATACAACACTTTTTAGTGTCGCATTCCTCGCTCTGAGGCTCTCCTCGTAGAGCCTGCACTTGTTGACCAGAGTTGCAAAGTCTGGTATCTTCTGGTGAACGAACATCACCTTCAGGTCGAGCTTAAGTCCATCCTCGAACTTAGCACACTTCGACCTCTCATTTCCAATCTCATTGTAATGTGGGGCATACCTCACCAATTCCTCGAACTTGGCGGCATACTCTCCCACCGACAAAATCCCCTGTTGAAGCTTCAGGAATTCCATTTCCTTCCTCGTCTTCATATCAGCAGGGAAATACTTCTGCAGAAACTTGTCCTTGAATGTCGTCCAGCTGACCACCTGGTGCTCATGCTCCATCTGCCTCCTGGTAAACTCCCACCAGTTATCTGCTTCCTTACTCAGCATGTAAGTAGCATAGGTAACCTTCTGTTCATCGGTACACATGAGTGCCCGGAAGATTTTCTCCAGCTCTTGGATCCATTCATTTGCAGCCTCAGGTGCAAATCCTCCTTCAAATCTAGGGGGTTGACGACGACAGAACTCGTCCAGCCCCTTATACTGAGTCGACCCTTGAGACGACTGAGCCTAATGTTGTTGCTGATTTAGCAGGTGTAGATTAGCATTTACACCTTGGATTGTCGCGGTCATTGCCGCCATGAAGTCCAGGTTTGCGGTTCCTCTTCCAGCCATCTTATTAACCACACATATAAATTAGGTGAGATACATTAAAAACATCCATCGTTGAACTCCAACGACAATCAAATAATCATACTCAAATAAACAACTATCACACAAAGTCACACAAGAAAGCATGTAAGGCCATGCCCAGGCCGAATAGGAAAGAGCCGCTCTGATACCATGTTGTAACGCCCCAAAAAATACTTCTAAAAAACATTGCGGAAAAATGGGTAAATTTTTTTTGAATTGATGACATAAACTTGTTTCCTTTTCAAAACCTTCTTTTTCCGAGACATCACTTTAAGTAACTCCAATGCAGAAAATCAACTTATCGTTATCGAATGATAACTTAACCTGATTCATAATTTCCTGAATAACATAATGCATATAATCGGTTAAATCATAATTAGTTCATACAAACTAGGTCAACAAAGGCGGAAACTACATCGCCACTAACATATACAAAATCAAAATAAAACACAGCCCCCATCAAAACAAAAAGGGGACATTCAAAAACAAAAGTGACATCGACTGGCCGCAAGCTGACTCAAAAGATTCCAGGAATGCTGGACCCCTCACTAGGGTCTTCCTCCTCTTCCGAGTCAGACATGAGGTCAATCATCTCCACCGAGCTCTCTACATTTACGAGCTCAACGACCTCGTCCTCCTCTTCCTCTTCCTCCTCCTCCTCTTCCTCCACTTCATTATGCCATAACCCAGCGGCATAATTCGGAGGGGATGACATTCTCATAACCGGAGCCTTCTTGCAGGGACCTCCTCCAAGAACCCGGCTCCTCATGGCTCTACTGGATGACGGAGCACCCAAACAATCTGACCACGTCCTATGACCGTAGGAGGGAACAACGCCGTCACTCCTGACTAGCGGTTTCCGAAGTCCATCCTCTGGAGACCTCAGCCTCCTTAGCGGCAAGGTGAAAGAAGTGTCAATGTAGGCGTCGGGTTGAGGGATCATCATAGATGACCCATTGTAGGGGCCTGTGTATGTATATCTGTGCCCGTCACTATCCCATTGTCCCATCGGGGACATCGTGAGGTGATAACCTCGAATGTGAGTGTTGTTGTTGGCCATCTTCATAGCAAATATAAACAAAACAAGAACAATACAGCAGAGAAAGTAAGACATCTAATGAACATAAATTCATTGACGGCGTGGACTTACTCAGAATATCACACTCAGACATAAAATATATTTTAACATATAATTCATCAGTTATTATCAACATCATGAAGAAATTCATAACTTACCATTTATTTCAACATTATCAATATATCAAATAATATAATCAACATTATACTCATAATCACATCACATACGTAAACATAGGAATACACCATACTTGTAACTCACATGTGGGAATTTACTTCCACAATGATAATGTATGCATGATATGTCATGATCATCCACCTTACACCAATATCCATCCAACATCCTAATTGGAAATAATCGAGAGTACAGGTCCTGTACCAAGCCGTTTTGTACCACCCGAAATAACATATCCTCGCAAGGAATTAAAAATAGATCGATCGGTTCCCTCAGGAACAGTCCTACCTGGACCTAGGTCGTACAAACGCTTTCTGGGCATCCCTCTCATCGATCTCGAATGCAATCCAGGGGTTGTCAGAGATTGCCTAGTTTGGCCTGTGAGAACTGTCCGATCCAACAGGGTATCTCCCCAGGAATACAAGGGACTTATCTCACCCAGACTCTCCCTCAAGACATTGTTGGCGAATCATCGTCCAATCAGTATCGTCCCTACTTACATCACGGTGCTCTAAGTCGTCCCGTCATTTCCTCTCCACTACTTCATGGTCACAATGCAATGCATTCTTAGACAAAGTCAAATTCAAATGTATTAATCAAACACATGATCGGCCCATCCTTAAGCCATCTCCCGACAAGGAATGCTTCTTGTGGGACCCGATAGTACATTAACCGTACATGCTCAAGTTAACATCTCAATCACTACAACCCATCACTGAATAATCCTGGACAGTCACATGACCAAGCCTCTTACGGTCGGTCGATCGTTGTTCCGTGATATCATGTATCCTTACTAGGGTACCCCCTAGTTCACGACCTCAAGTCGGATACTTGCCCAACAAGGCATAAACATAAACAATGCTTTCACACATTTTGTGGAGTCATGCTTCTCTTCTAAGCCATGATCTCATTCCACCACTTTTATATCACAACACACCCTACCTGGGTTCATGGCATTGTTCACAACATCATCTCATTTCAATCATTCCACACTGTCCCTCGCCAACGCAGGGACTAGTTGCGCAAGCGACATTTCATCTTTAAAGCTAAAATAAACTGAAGCCTTTCTTGCCCAGACGAAGGTACTATCACCCAAGCGAGGTCTCTTCTCACTCAAGCAAGACATCTCTCGCCCAAGCGAGAGAGTTCCAGAAACTCATTAAAATCCTGGGCGTTCTCGCTCAAGCGAGGCTTGCTCGCCAAGCGAGATTCTGTCGCCCAGACGAGGGAGTTCCAGAACCAAAACTTCCCCTCGCCCAGTCCCTTGCCCAGTTCTCGCCCAAGCGAGACTGTGCTCGCCTAGGCAAGATTCTCTCGCCCAAGCGACAAGGACTTCGACAGAATACCAATTTTGCCCTTTTCGACAACCGAAAATACATCTAAACATGGTTTTTCAAACACCTGCATGCAGAAAAGTTCCCAAAAACTTTCATATACAATATTCAACATATTTCATCAACAATCATATATATTCAAAAGTACTCAAACATAAAAATCTTGGGTTTCTTAAAATCCAAGTTAACCCCAAAACCTTTGAGATGGTTTAGGAGATCCGGGTGTCATATTCGGACACCACTATGTCATGGTGTGTTCTCTCTCACCTTAATGAAGCGTGTTTTAACTCGTCAACTAAGGGTGGTTTGGTTTCAAGGTTCGAACACCGAAATCTTCATAACTACCAAAATAACAATTTGTTAGTTTCCGATATTTCTAAAATCGTTACTAAAATACTTAAAATCATTTCTCTTTTTCCTCATCGTGATTGTACATCCTTTTCATCCATCTGGTCCAACATCATATGTTCTTGACCATCCTTTTTCATCGAGAGTTCGTTCACGATTTCCATTCATTTTTAAAGGTACGGTTTTTAGTAAAACTACATCTTCCGATTTAAGACCTTCTTTGATAATCTTACCATTTTAAATTAAGTTATTCAAAGTATCATTTAAGAGTTTTATGAGGCATTTATGTACTCATAAACCTTAACATCCTTTTTAACAAAGGTTTATATTAT
>NW_017718748.1:0-26529 GCF_001865875.1 Lupinus angustifolius
TGAGGGT
This sequence comes from Lupinus angustifolius, assembly GCF_001865875.1. NCBI lineage: Eukaryota > Viridiplantae > Streptophyta > Magnoliopsida > Fabales > Fabaceae > Lupinus > Lupinus angustifolius. The sequence continues at coordinate 8 of NW_017718748.1, forward strand.
TTAAGGAGAGAAGGAAATCAGATTTCCCTCTAGGCAATCATCAAAAATCTCCTAGGGTGGCTAATGATGAGCTCATGAGATATTTGAGAAAGTGATGTGAGATTTGCTTTATGGAAGTCAAATTTCACATCCCAATGTGAAATGACCACTTCGCGGATATGTGCGATAAACATGCCCGAGTATTATCGACCAATACTTGATCGGGTATTATAAATCGCCCGATCTTAATATCTGATTATAATTTCGGATTTCGGCATTCCGAGTGAAAAATATTTAGAAAATAGGTATGGGTGTAATCAGGGCCTATATTGACTCAAAATGAAATTACGAAGCCAATGGCGTGATCGGAATTCGATTTCGAGTTACGGAACTCAAAAACCACTTTTTGAGCCATACTGGGTGAGATTCGGCCCCGACAGCGGTCCGAAACCGACTGTCTCCGAAAATCATGAAAATTTACCACCAAATTGGAAATAGAATTTAAAGACTGAAACTCAACTAGAGTTTCGTCTAATTCTTTACCTAAAATTCCAATAAATTCATTTTCGAAAATATAATTAATAACAATATTAATAAAATCTTATAATTCAAAATCATAAAATTCGGAGTGTTACACTCACTTCTAATTATATAATTCATGGTAGAAAGTGTTATTTTCATGGTTATAATATATCTTATTTTACTTGATAATAATTTAATGTTTGTTTTGTTGATTCACTGTATTTATTGGCAAGTCTGATACAAATATTGAGGATGCATTGATTATGATTTTTAGTTTGTGTTTTTGTTTGAACCATTTGCTATTGTATAATATTATGCAGTAGGCATGAAATACATATAATGAAGCATATATAATGTATATAACAACATGTTATGATAAATATTCTTCACCAAGTATGCATAGTGCTCGTCTAAGTTTATAGAAAAGTTCTTTAGCCAAAGGTTTAGTAAAGATATCAGCTAGTTGCTCATGTGTATCAACGAATTCTAAGAGAAAATATTTCTTTTGGACATGGTCCCTATGGAAGTGGTGCACTAGTATTATCACATCTTAGGGGAATGCATCTTAGGTCTAATCCGTAATCTGACAATTGTTGCTTGAGCCATAATATTTGGACACAATAACTTCCTGCAACTATGTATTTTGCCTCAACAGTACTTAGAGCGATATATGCTTGTTTCTTACAGGACCAACAGACTATGGCATTTCCAAGGAAATAACAAGTACCACTTGTACTTTTCCTCTCAATTTTGCATTCAGCAAAGTCTGAATCCGAATATCCCACCATATTACATATACTTCCTTTAGGATACCATATTCCTACATCAAGTGTGCCTTTAAGATATTTTGATATCCTTTTCACGACAATAAGATGTGACTCTTTAGGCTTTGATTGATAACGTGCACACAGATAGATACTAAACATAATATTAGGCCTACTTGCGGTAAGGTAAAGAAGGGAACCAATTATACCTTGATAGTTAGAGATGCCAATGCATTTTCCAGTCTCGTCAGCATCAATGTATATTCCAGAACCCATGGGACTAGAAGTTGGTTTGTATTCGTCCATTTCAAAGCATTTAAGCAGATCCTTGCAATATTTATACTAACAAACAAAGATGTCATCCTTGAGTTGTTTAATTTGTGGTCCAAGGAAGTAGTTCAATTGTCCCATCATGGACATCTCAAACTCCCTTGCATCATCTTACCAAATTCTCTACATAGAAGATCGTTAGTACAACCGAAAATAATATCATTGACATAGATTTGGACAAGTAAAGTATGATGATCTAGTTTCTTAATAAATAAGGCAATGTCGACCTTTCCTTTAGTAAATCCTTTATCGGTTAAAAAGTTTTTAGACGACCATACCATGCGCGTGGAGCTTGCTTTTAGCCATGTAGGGCTTTCTTAAGTTTATAGACATAAGGGGATGCTTGTAGTCCTCAAACCTAGGAGGTTGTTCAACATACACATACTCTTGTATATAACTATTTAGAAATACACTCTTTACATCCATTTGATATAACAGGAAATCTAAAGAACATGCATATGCAAGCAATAATCTAATAGTTTCAAGTCTAGCAACAAGAGTTAAGGTTTCATCAAAGTCGATACCTTCTTCCTAGTTGTATCCTTGTGCTACAAGTCTTGCCTTATTTCTTACAATTATGTCATTTTCATCTGATTTATTTTGAAATACCCAACGAGTTCATATAACATGTCTTTCTTTAGGTCTAGGAACAAGTTCCCAAACTTCGTTTCTCTCAAATTGGTTAAGTTCTTCTTGCATAGCAGGAATATAGTGTTCATCCTTGATTGCATCATCAATCTTGGATGGTTCCACTTGAGAAACAAAAGCCATGTTTAGACAAGCATCATTCAGTTTCTAGCGAGTAGAGACCACCTTACTTATATCACCAATGATGTTGTCAATAGGATGATATCGATGGATTTTCCATTCCATATGTAAATCAGAATGAACATGCTCTTCTTGTAAAGGTATATTGTCATCTATTTTCATATGCTATTTGTTGGTTGTAATGTCATTAATGGATTCTTCCAAGGAGGGACTAGGAAAGTCATCATCAACCATGGATTTTCTTCCAAGGTTGGATTAGTTTCATCAAAAGTCATGTGAATAGATTCTTCCATGGCTATAGTTCTCTTATTGAAAAGTTGAAATGCTTTGCTTGTAAGAGAGTAGCCAAGGAAAATTCCTTCATCGGCTTTAGCATCAAACTTTCCCAAGTTTTCCTTACCATTAGTTAGCACATAACATTTTTAGTCGAACACATGCAAGTGAGAAATATTTGGTTTTCTACCTTTGAAGAGTTTGTAGGGGGTTTTCTTAAGAATAGGTATTATTAAGACTCGGTTGGAAACGTAGCAAGCTGTACTTACTACATCTGCCCAAAAATATTTTGGTAGATTAGTTTCATTTAACATTGTACGTGCTAGTTCTCCTACAATGATCTATTATGTCTCTCTAAAACACCATTTTGTTGCGGTGTTCTAGGAGTAGAGAAATTGTAAGTAATACCATTATCATCACAAAATTCCTCAAAAGAAGCATTTTCAAATTCTCCCTCATGATCACTTCGAATAGTAGCTATTTACAAGGATTTTTCATTTTCTACTCTTTTAGCATATTTGCTAAAGGCATGAAATGCCTCATTCTTGTGTACCAAGAATAGAGTCCCAATGTATCTTGAAAAGTCGTCTACTATAACAAGAGCATAGTAGTTACCATTAAAGCTTTTGGTCCTAGAAGGGTCGAATAAGTCCATGTGTAGTAATTGCAATGGTCTATAAGAAGAAACCATATATTATGGTTTGAAAGATGTCTTTGTTTGTTTACCCTTTTGACAAGCACTACATAGTTTGTCTTTAAAAAACGTCATTTTGGGTAAACCAACAACTACAACTTTCTTTACCAGTTTATTCAAATGATCCATATAAATGTGAGCAATTCTCTTATGGCATAGTCATACATCATGATCATTAATAGCTAAACATTTTATGGGAAGAGAAGAATCATTTAAAGCAATCATGTAGGTATTTTTTATTCTCTTGCCAACAAGTTTCGAGTTTTAAGATACCTTACTATCAATGATGCATTTTCCGGTGTAGAAAGCCACATGGAACTCTTTGTCACAAAGTTGACTTATACTAAGTAGGTTGTACTTTAGTCCCACAACATGTAGAACTCCTTCTATTGTAGTAGATGGTAGCTTCTCAATTCTACCAACTCCAATAATATTTCTTTTGTTATTATCACCATATGTGACGTAGCATTTGTCCATTGGAGTTAGGACAGAGAACTTTCCTTTATCGCATGTCGTGTGTTTTGAGCAGCCGCTATCCAAATACCATAAGTCACTAGCGACTCCCAAATATTCCTACAAAACAATTTAAGTATATTAGGTACCCAATTCTGTTTGGGTCCTACATGGTTAATACCTTTTTTCTACTCATTGAAAATATCCTAATGGAATACCATATTTTCTAATTTTGCAAGTATTATAGGTATGCTTATGATTTACACAGTAAGTGCGGTTGGGTTGATGCATTTGTATCCTTGGTATAGAGTTAACAATATGATGGGTACGAATACTTCGCTTTTGAAATATAATTTTATTAGACACCTCAGTTTTCTTAAGTGAAGAAGGTTTGGAAAAACCTAGACCTCTACGGTTAGTGGAGTGTCTTTGTGTTTTTAGCATGTCATCCAATTTTGTACTACTCTTATAAAGATTCTTGAGTTAAACACTCAAAGTGGAAATTTTACTTTCAAGAGTAATAAAATTTGGACAAGAGGAAGAAGAAGGTTAATTGTGGAATGCGTCAATCTCACTTTTTTATTTGAAACAAATTTTAGTGAGTTTGACGTATTCACTATGCAGTTCCTTGAAAGCATTTGGTAAATCGGAAAAAGATGGCTTATTTAAAAGTTCAGTTTCACTTACTTCATCATCATTAGAATGATGAGACGCCATTAGTGAGAGATGAACTGCTATTCATTTTCTGGTTCTGAAGTGGAACTTGAGTCATTATCCTCCCATGCAATATAAGTCCGCCTACCGGTCTTCTTTTCAAATTTTGCCTTGAAGTGATTCTTTTTTAAAGTAGGATAGTTCATCTTCATGTGACCAGGTTTTCCACATTCAAAATAGTTGAAGCTTTGATTTGAAGTGGAAACTTCAATATTTTTGGTGAATCTCCTTGGTTGTCCAGTCTTACCACCTTTTTTCCTTTTCTGGAATTTACAAAACTTTTTCACCAAAATGCTAATGTCTTCTATTTCTTCTTTTTTTGATTCATCTTATGAGGATTCATAAGCCTCTTCTTTAGCTTTGAGAGAAATATTCTTTCTCTTCTTCTCTTGCTCTTCATGTTGTTCAAGTTGGATTATTTCCAACTCATGGTCTTGTAACTTTCCAAATAGTGCAACCAATGACATCTTAGATAAGCTTTTCTTTTCTGAAATGACTGACACTTTAGGTTGCCATTGTCTTGAGAGTGATCTTAGAATTTGAAGTTCAAGTCACTATTTGACAATACTTTTCCAAATGCAATCAGATGGTTTGTACAGTGAGTAAATCTCTTTTGGAGATCTAGAACTTTGTCTCCGGGTTTCATATGAAACATTTCATATTCCCGGGAGAGAGTATTGAGTCTCGACCTTTTGACCTCCTCAGTTCTTTCGAGTGTAGTCTGAAGAGTTTCCCACGTTTCTTTGGCAGAATTGCAGTTTGACACTCTGAAGAACTCGTCAATTCCAAGTGTTGAATTGAGGATGTTCTATGATTTGAGATTGTATTGCACTTTCTTTTTATCTTCATCATTCCATACAGATTTTGGTTTTACTTCCCTTTCACCATTAACAACGGTGAAGGGTTCATTAGGTCCTTCCTCAATCATGTTCCAAATATCCAAGTCTTGAGATTCTATAAAGATTCTCATCCTAATTTTCTAGAAGTCATAGTATTCTCAAAGAAAGCTTGGAGGGTGATTGATGTTGGAACCTTCTCCCAGAAATGATCATGAGGCCATCTTAAATACATGATTAGATTTGAGAATAGATTGCTCAAAATAAGCTATGGTGCCATTTGTAATTTTAAGATGCCAACTAAGAGGGGGGTCAATTAGTTGTTGGGAAAATATGGCTGATTTTTCTACTATGAAATCAAAATTTATGTGCAGCAGATTATTTATGCAGAATTCAACCAAGTAAAGCAAAAGTAAATAACAAGAAAAAGTAGAAGGGTACACAAAGAGTTTTTATAATGGTTCACATTCTTGTCCACCGAAGGTTACATCTAGTACTCTTGCCACACAAGAGATTTTTCCACTAGATAATTTGAGTTGTAATAACAATTTCTCTTCCTGATATTTTTGTACCTTACACACTCACAACTTATCTACCATTGAAAATTCTCTTTTCAAGTGAACTCTTTTCCCTTCACAACACACCCTTATGATGAAAAGTTTACAACCAAGATGAAGAATTTTACAATGGCTTTGGATTGCTGATAGGGAAAATTGCAAGTGCACGATTATATCGTCAAGTATTTTGTTGCTCCTTCCCCAATGTATCTATGAGGTGTAATTTGTTGGTCAGACAACTCACACGAATAAAAATCAGTTTAATGATTTAAATCACAACATTCAATGAAATAGAAGTAAGAACAAGTGTTTATTTAATTCAAAAGGGCATAGCCCCAATCCTAGAAACAAAGAGAATTACTCACTCATAGTGGAGAAGAGAATACCAAATTCAAAGTTAGAGAATTGTAATGTAAAAGTGTGTCCCATCCTTGAGGGAGAACCCTCATTTATCCCAATTACAAAATATTGTGCTAAGCCCAACAAAATAAATCTAAAAATAGGAATAGAATCTAACATCCAGGACTTCTTTTGGCCCTTCAGTTGGTCTTCCCATAGTCACACACCAAATTCCATCTTCTTGCACCCCAATCTCTACTCTTTTTTGCTTCAATCAACTCAAACTGCATAACATAGCCAAGAACACCCGCTCAACCCGAACAAAAAGAAATAAAAGCTAAAAACAATCATAAAATCCTAATTACGTCATAAAATGTAAGTTAAATGCAATGGAAATATAGCATAATCTCACACTCATAAAATCTTCTCAAGCTTATCTCTTGCCTGTCCTGAAGCAAGTATTAGGTCTAACTTTCTCAATCATACATGAATGATGATATAGAAACCATGACCCAAAATAACAAGCAATCTCATGTGAAACAATCTAGACATCAAGACAAGACAATCATAAACAAAATTATTTCAAGTTAAGTCTTTGAGTCATAACAACTGGGTGAATTAGGGTCATTCTACTCTCATTACCCTCATGTGTTTAAAGGTCATAGTATTTTGCTCATATTTTCATGAAACTAAATTACCATAAGCTGGATTATAGACCAAATCGCCACTGAGTGTATTTGAATGCATGCAAGAATCAAGAGATCTTTAAATGGTTGTAATAGGGCCAAGGTGAATGATTTAAGGTGAGATAAACAAAGAAATGGTACTTCAAAAGGCTTACAAATGTTTCTCAAAATACTTAAACTTTTTAGATATCTGATTGAAGGATTGTGATTCTCTTAATAGGCCTTACTTCATCATATGATCTTTTTTCGACCAACCTTTCTTTTTATAATATACTTTTTTTAATTCTTTATCCTTTAGTATACTTTGTATTATTTTTTCATTTTTTTATTCAATCTTATTATTTTTTCTAAAAGATAAAAAGGATTTTTTTTTCCTTTTCACATTTTTATGGTTTCTTTCATTGCACCTAACATTTTTACCTTTCTCGTTGCTTCAACCATACATTCCAAATTACCCCAAACTCACATTTGAGTAGCTATGAAAATTCATTAAAGTTCAGGCTCAAAGGTGGGAAACTAATGGTTTTCAATGTTTATAGCAAGCGGTTGAAGGTCAAAAGAAAAAGTCCTAAGTGCCTCTATCATTTTAATGCATACAAACAGACTTCAATATTGAAACGGTCACAAATCAAGTTCTAGAATGTACAATCATAGAAAATGATGCACTCATGAAAGAAAAATTGTTTTTATGCAATTGTCAATTCAAATCATAACACTTATTGTGTTTGGCCCAAGTTTCTCACATTTGGTTCATTCAGCAAAAGTTATGAAACAAAGACATTTAATTATCTAAATTTAATTCATAATTGTAAAATCTAATGTCTTTCATGTTATTATTTTATCAAAAAAGTTCTTCAATGGGGTCACAAATCAACAATCATCATTCATGCATACTTTTTCATTTAAAGCAGACAAACAACACATAGAAGATAACAGGGAATAGATGAAATATGAAACATATGCTAATGCATAATAATTTGAATATTCAACCTAAAAAAATTTAAAATCTATATGGTATGCATGACATAATTGAACTATTTAAATGCAAAACCCCTTCAAGTTTAGAAATTTACACTGTCCCCAATGTAAAAATCTAAAGAATAATAATTGGTTGACTTTATTTGGGTGTAGTGAAAGTATCTACAAAAGAAGAGAAAAAGGTCTCAAATGGCCCGTATGTCCTATATGGACTAGGTGAAAATATCCTATTTGAATGAGGCAACTAATAGGCATTATCGTGTTAGCACTTTTCCATGTAATTTTTATTTTATTTTTTAGAGTTTATGATTTTTTTGTGACTGAACTATGTACATCCCTTGACAAATGCTACAAACTCAGGGAGACACTAAAACACTAAAATTAATGAATTAAAAAATGTACCACCAATGTGGGTTGCCTACCACGAAGCGCTTGTTTAACGTCATTAGCTTGATGATTGATCCTTGTGCATCATGCATGATCTCATGAATTCATACCCGAGGGTGGAGGGAGTGATTTTACTTTTGTTTTAGGTGTTTTCCCTTTCTCCCAATTATCATATTTAGGTATGATCCTCAAGCTCTCCTCGTGCGGGTTGCAGGGGAGTGTTGAGCTTGAATTTATAGATTCACTACCCTTGATCACTTCCTCATCAAAATTCGAAGTGTCACCTACTAGCATGCTTCTCTCCAAGAGATCCTCATATTTCACTTTAGGCACTGCCTCATTCACTACTTGGTTCAACATATCAACCCTGTAACATGAGTCCTCAAGAGAAGGTTGTTTAATAAATTTAGCAATATCAAATTTAACATTTTTATCCCATATGCTTAGAAAAAGTTTCCCATTTTTAACATCAATTATAGCACCAAAGGTAGCCAAAAATGGTCTACCTAGTATGATTGAAATTTGTGCATATTCTTCCATCTCTAGTATTACAATATCTGTTGGAATGTAAAATTTCCCAACTTTGATAGGAACATCCTCCAAGATGCCTATAGGGAATTTAACTGACTTATCCGCTAATTGAAGTGATATAGTAGTGGGTTTTAATTCCCCCATGTCCAATTTTTTAAACACGGATAAGAGCATGAGGCTCACACTTGCTCCCAAGTCACATAAAGTACGATCAAAATTAGTGTTACCAATTAAACATGAGATAGAAAAACTACCAAGATCTTTTAGTTTATGAGACAATTTTGTTTTGAATTAAAGTGCTGCACTCCTCAATTAGAGCAATTGTTTCACAATCCTCTATTATTCTCTTTTTAGATAGAATATCCTTAAGAAATTTCATGTATACAGGTATCTCCCGCAGTACCTCAATAAAGGGCAAATTGATATATAATTTCTTAAGGATATCTAAGAGTTTCCCATATTTATTTTCTAATTTTACCTTCACAAATCTTTGGGGAAAAGGAATTGGTGATGCATATGGTGGTGGAGTTACATACTTAGGCACCTTTTCAAAATTTTGTTCCCTTTCAGGGAGTTGTGTTTCAATATGTTTCTCTTCCAGTTGTCTATCATTCCCAGTTCGAGGAACATCCTTGATTTCCTTTCCACTCCTTAATCGGATAGCCTTACAATGAAATGTTCATTATTTGGATTTTTCTCTGACTGCCCTGGAAACATCCATGTTTGCCTATTAAAGTTGCTAGCTTGTTGGGCAATTTGTGTTTCTAACTTTTTTCCATGGATTGTCAGGTTTTCTATTTTAGAATTCAAATCATTTAACATATTTGAATTTTTTTTATCAATTGTGATTCGATCCTCTTGAAATTTATTAAGGTTAGCAAGTAATTTTTCTTGACTTTCCATTATTGTTATAAGAGTAGGATCAATAGGAGAAGATTGTACCTGTGGAAACCAAGTTGTAGGTTTTCTATTACCTTGTTCGTCATGATGTTGATGATTTAAAGTGTTGTTGCTCTCCAGGAAAGGTTGGGATTGTCCTGTCTATATGATAGGTTGAATTGATACCCGCTCCTCTCCTTGTAATCATAGTATTTGCATGATTCAGGTTGTTCATTTGCCCAAGCTCCATGTACAAGTTCAGTGAATTGTTTGCATTCAGACCACTTATGGCCTTTTGCTCCACACCCCTCACATGTTGCAGTAGACCCAATTGCATTAGCATGGTATTTTTCCAGCTTTTCAAACCTTTGAGAAAGGTTCTCCAGCGTGGAAATTACCTTTTCCATTTGATTTCCTGAATATTATCCACCAGAGTCTCTCCTTGGATGATGTATCCTCTCATTCGCCCATTGGTGATGATTGGAAACCACATTCTCTATGATTTTTGAAGCAACATCAATTCCTTTGCACATGAAGGCACCACCTGCTGAAGAGTCCAACAATTGTTGTGATGGAAAGTCTAGCCCACTGTAGAAGTTTTGAACCAAAATCCAAGGTGGAATACCAAGATGAGTGGAAGCTTTAGTCAACTCATTTAAACTTTCCCAAGCTTTAGCAATGACTCCCCATCCTTTTGACTGGAGTTTTGTATGAGCTGCCTATAGTGCACAGTTTTAGAAGGAGGAAAGTCTTTGTTAAGAAAAGCCTCCTCCAATGTTCGCCATGTTGCTTTAGTTTTAGCATTTTGATTTCTTAGCCACGTCTTGGCTCTGTCTCTAACGGAATATGGAAACATGCAGAAAAGAATGACATCTTCAGAAGCCCCATGGATTCTTACAGTCTCACAAAATTCCAAGAATTGATCAATATGGGCATTCAGATCTGCATGAGCTTCTCCTACAAATTGGTTTTGCATCACCATTTGGATCAGAGCATATGGCAAAGAAACGTTTTATGCCTCAATAGCTGGGTGGATTATTCCAGGACATGAACAACGAGCATTAGAGGATGTGTAGTCGCGAAGTGGTTTTACATCTCGTTCAACCATTATTTGTACATGCGCACGTCTTTCTGGAATTCACCTTGGGTTCGTTGTTGTCTTCTTCTATGGAAAGTCCTTTTTGGCTATGAGTGGTAATTTGAACTTTGTATAAACCAAATGGACAACCTGCAGAGGTGCCAAGAAAAAGGAAAACACTTAATAAACTAAAGTAAAGTAATGAATTAATTGAGAATAAAATTTGTTTTGACATTGTCACTGGCAACAGTGCCAAAAACTTGGTAAGACAAATTGCAAGTGCACGATTATATCGTCAAGTAATAAAATATTGATTCCACGAGGACTGGAAAATTCTTTTACATATATAATAATTAATTTATCCTTAACTCAAATAGGAATTAAAAGTGAATGTAGAACAATCAAACAATTGACAAGAATAATTATGAAAATAGTAAAAAGGGGTTGAAATCTAATTTAGGAAGAGTTCATAGGATAAGGGTTATCGCATTTACACTCGCAAATCCTTGTTTTGCTCCTTTTCATGAACTTTAAGCTATGAGGGTGAATTTCTTTTTGATATGTGTCATCCTCTCTCGAGCACCGACATGTGTACTCAAATCAAGTCACACATACTCTCGTGGTACGATTATTAATCAAATCCTTTACTTGGATCTTTATATCTAGTCGTTTCGTAGCAACTCAAGGTGAATTCCAGAAACCCCCAAGAAACTTGATACTACTCTAGTGAATTAGGATTCTAGTTTGAATAATTGAATGGTCAGGTAGTTGGGTTCACCTCTCGGTCTTTCCCAATGTATCTATGAGGTGTAATTTGTTGGACAAACAACTCACATGAATAAAACTCAGTTTAATGACTCAAATCATAACACTCAATGAAATAGAAGTAAGAACAAGTGTTTATTGAAAGTAAAAAGGCATAGTCTTAATCCTAGAAACAAAGGGAACTACTCACTCATAATGGAGAAGAGAATACCAAATTCTAAGTTAGTGAATTGTAATGTAAATGTCTGTCTCATCCTTGAGGGAGAACTCTCATTTATCCTAATGACAAGATATTGGGCTAAGCCTAACAAAACAAATCTAAAAATAGGAATAAAATATAACATTCAAGACTTCTTTTGGCCCTTCAGATGGTCTTCCCAAAGCCTCAACACCGAGTTCTATCTTCTTGCATCCAATCTCTACTCTTTTTTGCTTCAATCAATTCAAACTGCACAACATAGCCAAGAACACCCGCTCAACTCGAACAAAAAGAAATAAAAGCTACAAACAATCATAAAGTCCTAATTATGTCCTAAAATGCTAGTTAAATGCAATGCAAATATAGCATAATTTTACACTCATCAATTGCCTTTATAAGTTTTGACAATTATATAGCTTGAAACCCTTGATCTCACAATATAGATACTAAGTTTACAATGTTCTTAATATTTTTAAAAGTTTAGAACACTTTGCACTTTATCAAGCAACTTCAGAAAATATGAAAATTTAGAAATAAAGTTGCTTAAGAAAAATGTGCAGAAAATTGTTTACTAAGTGTTTGAATGTTTTGTGCTATTGTAAGCAATTGTGTATTTCATGTGTTATTGTGTATATTGAATTTGGATGTCACAATGCCTTTAAACAGGCTTCCAATCAGCCATGATAACCTTCCATGAAGAGGAGACACGTTTGGAATGAAACCTATTCACTTTGGATGAAAGTTGTTCATTTGAATTTGAAAATTTGGTTTCAACAGCTCTCTATGTAATCGATTGTCACGAAGTGGTAATCGATTACTCAAATATTTTGTCCAAGGTGGTAATCGATTAATACATTGAATTAATCGGTTACACCAATCAATTTTCCTTTGTAACTATTTTCTCAGTCATGTAACCTGTTACGCAGTTCCAATGACCTATTACCAACTGCCTCATAGTTCAGGTAAGTTATTACCTAGTTCTGGTAACCTGTTAACCAGGTCAAGTAAGTCATTACATAACAATTTGACTTTGCATTTTAGAAATATCCAATTCTTTAAAAATGATCTTGATTAGTTTGAACATTGCTACTAAATATTAAAGTGAGTGCAAGTATAGAAGTACCTAAATGAATACTTAAATCTATAAACATCTTGAAGCTTGAATCTTCTATGTCTTCATTGTCTTCTTCCTTTTCTTCTTTTTGTGATATTGGTGTCTTCATCAAAACCGTGTGAAGGTTAGGAGCAAGATCTTCTTCACAGATATTTCATTCCGACTTTTTGCTCTTTCTCTTAGGCATGTAGAATGGAGGAGCATGAATGATTTCAATGGAATTATATATGAGGAAACAATTGTTTAATTTTTAGAAAATGGAATAAAATGCTTTCATGCCTAATAATTTTGAATTCTAATGTGTAAAAAAAGATTGTTTAGTTTTTAAATAATGGAATAAAAAACCTTCAATGAAAATCATGCATATTAATTCCTGCTTCTAAAGTGTAGGCCATATAATCATCCTAACCTCATAATTTTTTATGTATACTAAGAACTATACATCCATAAAAATATATGAATAAATATGTGAGAAAGTAAAGAGGTAGATAAATTAAACATGAAGGAGTGATACTTATGTTATATTTTGAAGGATTTAAAATGTTACGTGGATAGTGAGTTGGTTTGATAGTTGACGATAAAAGATTTGTTGAACAAAAATTGAAAAAAAGAAGATAATTTTATCCATTGAAATACATTCATCAATTGCTTTAGTATTTTGATTGTTACCATCAATTCAAATACAAAAACATAACACTCCTTACATGGATGGAGTTAATTGATCATATGCGTATGTACTAATGTAATGTAATTTAATATTTATGTTAAATCCCATCCGTTGAGTTCAGTTAATTGAATTTATTACGCTACTATTTTACAAAGAAAGAAATCAGAGGTATACTATATTCACATTCTGTGATTCTATTAAATTCCATAATGTTATTACTAGCCTTATTTAGTTTGTCTTCTTTGAATCAAATGAAAACATGATTATCTTTTAATGTAAAAAATAACATGCATTTAAATTGAAAATGAGAAATATAGATTTAATTCAAAAGGGAAATATTATCAAATTTAATATATACATCAATTGTTTTAATATTTTGATTGTTACCATAAATTTCAAATACCAAAAGCCTATTACTCTTATAGCAAATTAAAATTATATAGTGTAAAAGGCTAGGAATATAAAAATAACTTCATCAGCGATTAAAAATGTGTTGAGTTTATGTAGAAGTATACATACTCTATCATTATTATGGAAAGAACTTATTGCTATGAGGAAAAAAATTATTTTGTTTAATAATATAATAGTATACAAATGTTTCATTCCGACTTTTTTCTTTCTCTTGGACGTGTAGAATGGAAGAGCGTGCATGATTTTAATGCAATTAAATGTGGAAAAACAATTGTTTACTTTTTTAGAAAACAAAATAATATGCCTTTTAGTTGAAAATGAAAAATATGGATTTAATTCAAAATGGAAGCATGATCAAATTTAATATATACATCAAATACTTAATATTTTGATTGTTACTATCAATTTCAAATACCAAAAGCTGAGTACTCCTAGAGAAAACTAAAAATATATATTATATAGTGTAAAGGACTAAATAGGAATATAAAAATTAATCCATCAACAATTAAAGAATGTGTTAACTTTATGTAGAAGTATTGATACTCTATCATTAATTATTATTATTATGGGGAAAAACTAATTGCTGTAAGGATTATTTTTATTTTATTTAATAGTGTAATAGTATAAAAATGTTTAAAATTATAAAATGTAAAAGGCTAGGAATATAAAAATAATTCCATCAACAATTAAAAATGTGTTGAGTTTATGTAGAAGTATAAATATTATATCATTGTTATTATGGAAAAAACTTATTGGTATAAGGAACAAATTTATTTTGTTTAATAGTATAATAGTATTCAAATGTTTCATTCTCACTTTTTTATTTCTCTTATGTATGTAGAATGGAGGAACATGAATGATTTTAATGCAATTAAATATGGGGAAACAATTATTTACCTTTTTAGAAGACGAAATAATATGCATTTAAGTTGAAAATGAAAAATATGGTTTTAATTCAAAATTATAATATGATCAACTGTAACATACACATCAAATACTTTAATATTTTGATTATTACTATCAATTTCAAATACTAAAAGCCTAGTATTTCTAGAGCAAATTAAAAAAATGTATTATATAGCATGAAAGAGTATATAGGATATAAAAATTATTCCATCAACCATTAAAGAATGTGTTCACTTTATGCAGAAGTATTGATACTCTATCATTATTATTATTATTAATGGGAAAAACTAATTTCTATAAGGAATTTTTTTATTTATTTAATAGTGTAATAATATAAAAATGTTTTATTCCTACTTTTTTTCTCTTTCTCTTAGGCATAGAGAATGGAGGAGCATGAATGATTTCAATACAATTAAATATGGAGAGACAATTGTTTAATTTTTAGAAAATGAAATAAAATGCATTCATGCCTAATAATTTTGCATTCTAAAGTGTAACAAACAATTGTTTAGTTTTTAGAAAACAAAATAAAAGATATTATCATACCTATTAATTTTTGCTTCTGAAGTGTTGGCCAAATAACCATCTTAACCTAAGAATTTTTTATGTATACTAAAAAATATACATGTATAAATTTATATGAATAAAAATGTGAATAATTGAAGATGATATAAATTAAACGTGAATGAGTTATAAATATGTCACCCTTTGAATGGTTCAAAATTTTATGTGGATAGTAAGTTAGTTTGACCGTTGAAGATGAAAGATTTATTGAAAAACAAATGAAAAAAATGTAGAAACTTATCAATTAAAATATATTTATCAATTGCAAATACCAAAAACATAATATTCCTTACATGAAACCTGTTTTTACAACTTAGAAATTAGGACTTCATTATTAAAATATGGTGAAAGTTTATAGAAAATTAAATGCAACATGTTAGAAAATCATAGTGAATTTAAAATTCATTTTCATTGACATGTTCAAAATGCGGAAATATTCATTATTATCATTATCCAAAAATGAGGCATCACATTCAACCTCAAAACTATGATTTATATAATTATATATTTTGTAAGTATGTAGTAGCTTTACAAAATCATTAATTTAATCTTAATATAATGATTGTAAAAGATATCATGTATGCAAAAAGAATCACTTTTAAGTATCTTTCATTAATTTAATCTACAGCAAACTTATTCATACACATAGTATAGACAAAAGAAAAGACAAAGAAATAGGAGTAAGAACCAACTACGGCAACCGCGTCATGGAATTACATTGAGAAATAAAATTAAAGTGAGACACCATATAACAACACTATAATTAAACAATGTCAAACATGTGCAAATGATTCATGAAGTTAGTGTCTTATACGAGAGGATATTCACATCCCCAATTAATATATCTCTCATGCAATGCATGCAGTATGCAATTCAAACAATCAATTTGTTAGTGATCCATTAACTTAAGAGTAATTGATTATTTGTCTTTCTAGAAATAGTAGTTAGTTAGCTTGTTGATTTGGTTGTTTTAACTAACTAACTATATAAGACAATATATTGTGTAATTGATTAGTAGAATCATTAATCAATTTCTCACTTCTCTCAAATTCTCTTTCTCTTTCATCTCTAATCCAAAATGGTTATCAATTTCTTCTTCATTTTCTTCAACAATGGTGAGCAGAGACTTCCACACAATCACCATAAAAAATACAATACCTGAAGGCCAAGATCCTAGTAGGAAAGCAGCAAGGAGTACAAATATCCTTAACAATGATAAGTAACATTATCAATTATTGTCATGTGGTAAGCTCAATCCATTTCAGGATTCCTCTTTACCGATCATGAAATATGCAAGGGGTGTCAGAGACTTCTTAGTTTGCGTGTAAGACTATCGTGGTCATATGGATAATGAACCCGAATCCTCACTAGAATGTCCGACCTAAGCGATCCCTCAAGGCTTCTTGACAAATCACCGTCATTGCCACCCTATCTAAATCCCATAGATATTTCTATCATTGTATTTTTCTATTTTCTCCAACTCCAACTACAAGAATGCAATACATGCACACTAACCGAAGTTAGTTCATTAAGTCTTTTAATCAAGGTTTTCCAATTTTTTATTTCAACAAATATCACCTAAGTTAGTCATCTCATCCTAATGCATTTCTATCACGCCAAGTCCAACGGACGAGCTCAAGATGCTAACTTAGTGATCAAATATAATTGGGTAAAGCCCCAAATCTCACTACACTTTCAAGTGTATGGATAGCCATAGGCTCTCAACAAATCCAATATTTCCAAAATTATCACCTAAGTTAGTTATCACAGCCCCAATACATTTTTACTATGCTTGGTCATCATGACGAGCTCAAGGACTAACTTAGTGATCAAATATCAATGTGTAAAACCTTAATTTCATACTTGTCTATTTCTCATATCAATACAAGAATCAAGTTATATATTTTTCAAATCAATATAACAACCAACTTATATGTTTTCCATATCAATTTAACAATCAACTTATATAATTTTCACATTAATACAACAATTAACTAAGACAATTTTCATATCAATACAACTATCAACTTATATAATTCTCATATCACTACAACAATCAACAACATAAAGACTGCAATTGTGATATTTCGAAATTATAACATTGCCACAAACATTTAGCACATAAAACATTTATCAAATTATCACAAATACTCATATGCATACAAATAGAAATATTTAGCAATCTTTCATGATGATTTAATACCATAAACGAGTGTCTAGCATTATGGTACACAAAAATAAATCCATACACATATATTTTCAGCACAATCAAATATCCAAGACTCTATACATCGTCATGATAAAAGATTAATAACTCTTACATGGAAAACAAGTTCACATGTGAGTTCTTAATCTACAAGACTCTCCAACTTTTGAGGGAATCGGAGAGGAAATTTTTAAAGAAATACTCTAAGATCACAATGGTCTTCTCCATCATCTAGGTTTACGTAAGCTCATTGTCTAGCAAACAAACTAGATATCTCGTCGTCTCCTCCAAATTCAGAAACTTTTCTCATACACATGTGAATAACAAACAAGACAACACTTCAATTCTAATCTATCTCAATCTAACAACTAATTTAACACAAATCAATAACTCAAACAATCAAAGTATCTTCTTTAAAACAATCATAGTCGCTTGGTGAATATGACAGTTCATAAACATTGACCCCTCCATTTTTGAAGGAGAACTTAGAAGAAATAATAAAAGGTATATATATATATATATATATATATAGTACAGCTAATCGGAAAAGTATGATTCTGGGACGTGTGTCTATAAATAGATATATGCATGAAATACCTTAATTATATATAATATATGGCTTCATATAATTTTCATGAAGCAAAAGAAAAACAAAAGTTGCAGCACCTATGAATCTATTAATGCACATTAAAGTTATATTTCATAGTATTAATATTCATTCAATTGAAAAAATATTAAATAGTAAGCATGATACAATGTACAGAGATAAAATGAATGTTGTCCTTTTTTTTATAAGTAGGTGGAATCATATTATTATCATAGTAGTGGAATGGAAATGAATTTCATTTTAAGGTCGCAATGATTTAGAGTAAGAGTACACTAGGCACATACAGATCTGTGAATCCATATAACTTTGTTATGCAATGACTCATGTCTCTAGATAATAGCAATATAAGTTATGGGCTTAGGCTGATGTAAATGAGTTGGGGTAGAGGGCTATATATATTGATGTTATGTAAACCTAATGTAACAAGGAGAAGAATAGTAAAACACTCATCCTTATTCTCTAATAATATATAGTGGTAGCCGCTCAACGCTCCCGGGGACGTAGGCACAATTGGCCGAACCTCGTTACCAAATCTCTTGTGTTATTCTCTTGTCTCTATACTCTTTACTATTTGATTATTCGCTTGTTCCCAACAATTGGTATCAGATGGCTCTTAACCCAGGTGCCAAATTCGAGGTGGGGAAGTTCGATGGAACTGGTAATTTCGGATTGTGGCAAAGGAGGGTTAAGGATGTGTTGGCTCAACAAGGTCTATCAAAGGCGCTGCATGAGAATAAACCAGAGGGTATGGATCAACTGGATTGGGAAGAGTTGAAGGAGAAGGCTGCGGGAACCATACGACTCTGTTTATTAGATGAGGTGATGTATCATGTTATGGATCTGACGTCACCAACAGAGGTATGGGAGACATTAGAGAAGCGGTTCATGTCCAAGTCTCTAACAAATAAGTTGTATTTGAAACAGAGACTCTATGGCCTGAAGATGCAGGAAGGTGTTGATTTGCAACAACATCTCAACAATTTTAATCAACTGATCAATGACTTGCAGAAACTTGATGTGAAGATTGATGATGAGGACAAAACAATAATATTACTGTGTTCTTTGCCAAGTTCCTATTAACACTTGGTGACAACATTGACGTACGGGAAAGACTCAATCAAACTGGATGAGATCACATCTGCACTTTTGTCCCACACTCAAAGAAGACAGAATTTAGGTGAAGGGTCTCAGGGTGATGGTCTGTACGTGAAAGGGAGCCAAGCGTGTGGGAGGAGACAAGACAGAGGAGATCCTGCCAAAGGGAAAAGACCAAATTCCAGGGAAAGAACACCAGTAGAGTGCTATAAGTGCAAACAGACTGGGTATTAAAAAATGGATTGTCCCAATGAATGGAGTCCTAGCAAGCTAGTGGAGAAGATGGAATATCTACATCTGCAAATGTTGCACAGAAAGATGACTCTGGTTACAATAGTGAAGTTGATCTACTATCTGTATCATCAAATTATAGTACAGATGAGTGGATACTTGACACTGGTTGTTCCCACCACATAATGCCAAACAGAGAATGGTTCATCACATACAGAGCATGCAATTTTGGTTTCGTGTATCTCGGAAATAATAAAGCATGTGAAATTATTGGTATGGGAGAACTCAGAATTGTGATGGATGATAGTGTAGTGAAGACATTATGTGAGGTTAGACACATACCAAATTTGAAGAAGAATTTGGTTTCTTTGGGGACATTGCAGGCTAAAGGGTTTAGCTATAGAGCTGATGGGGACAGTGATATTCTTCGAGTATGCAAAGGTGCTTTGACTGTGATGAAGGGTAAAAGGACTGCAGGGAACACTTACAACTTGTTAGGGAGAACAGTTGTAGGTGGAGTTGCTGAAGAGATCTCAGTAGATTCAGTAGATTCAGACCATGGTGCTACAAAATTATGGCACATGCGTTTGGGACACATGAGTGTGCGTGGTATGACAGAACTATGCAAAAGAGGACTGTTGACGGGAGTCAGTAAATGCAAGCTAGATTTGTGCAAGTATTGTGTGCTTGGGAAACAGACACGAGTTAGTTTCAAGGCTGGACAACACAGGACTCGAGGCATTCTAGATTATGTCTACACTGATGTATGGGGACCCACTCAGGAACCATCCCTAGGAGGTTCTAGGTAATTTTTTTTACCTTCGTTGATGACTTTTCTCGCAAGGTCTAGGTATATTTTTTGAAGCATAAGTCAGAAGTCTTTGTCAAGTTCAAAGGTTGGAAAGCAGAGGTAGAGAACCAGATTCGCAGGAAAATCAAATACATGAGGTCGGATAATGGTACGGAGTACAAAAACTAACATTTTCATAAATTCTGTTAGGAACATGGCATTCAGAGATACTTTTCAGTGAAGATGACTCCTCAGCAGAATGGTGTTGTAGAGAGGATGAATAGAACTCTTGCAGAGAGGGCCAAATGCATGAGACTGAATGCTGGACTTTCCAAAGGATATTGGGAAGAGGCACTTAGTATGGCATGTTATGTCATCAATAGATCACCACGAGCTTCATTGGATGGTAAAGTTGCAGAAGAAGTATGGACAGGTAACCCAGTTAATTATAATATGTTACGCATATTTGGTTGTCCTGCTTATATACATGTACCCAGTGATGAACGATCGAAACTTGATCCTAAGTCAAAGAGGTGTATCTTCATTGGATATACCAAAGGTGTGAAGGGGTTCAAGTTCTGGGATCCAGTTTCCAGAAAGGTGGTGTTGAGCAGAGATGCAGTGTTTGATGAAGATTTCATGATGAAACAGTCAGTTTTGACAGAGGTGCCCATGCCAAATGGAGAGACTTTGGGTTCAAATATGATTCCAGTGAGAATGGTTCAGGTGAATAAAGGAAAGGAACCATGCACTAGTTCAAGTCAACAACATGATGATTCTTAGGCAGAGAGTTCAGGTGCACAGGAGTATCTACTTGCTAGAGACAGGGATAGATGTCATATCAAACCTCCAGAGAGATATTGCTTTGAGGATAAAGTTTTAGTTGCTCTCCATATCAGTTCAGGAGATCCATGTAGCTTTTAAGAGGCTATAAACAGCCAGGAGAAAGAACACTGGATGGGTGCCATGATGGAGGAGATGAAGTCTTTACAGAAGAACCAAAATTGGGAGCTTGTTCCATTGCCCCCAGACAAGTGTGCAGTTAGGTGCAAGTTGGTTTACAAGAGGAAGCCAGCAGTATCAGAAAAAGAACGGGAAAAGTTCAAGGCTCGTCTTGTAGCAAAAGGGTATTCACAACAGAAGGGGATCGACTACAATGAGATTTTCTCCCCAGTGGTGAGACACACTTCTATCAGGGCAGTGCTTGCCTTGGTAGCCAGCTGGGATATGCACTTAGAACAGATGGATGTGAAGACTGCCTTTCTCCATGGTGAATTAGAGGAGAAAATTTACATGACACAACCAGAGGGGTTCAGTGCAGCTGGACAGAGTCACTTGGTTTGCAAGTTGAAGAAGTCTCGTATGGGTAGAAGTAGTCTTCCAGATAGTGGTACAAGCGGTTTGACACTTATATGTTGAAGCTTAGTTACAAACGTTGTGAGTATGATTGTTGTGTTTATGTTAGAAGCCTTGACGATGGTTCGTTTATTTTTCTGTTACTTTATGTTGATGATATGTTGATTGCTGCTAATCATTTGAGTGATATCAATGAGCTGAAAGTCATGCTAGGTAAGGAATTTGACATGAAAGATTTAGGGGCTGCTAGGAAGATTCTTGGGATGGAGATTCACAGGGATAGGGGAGCTAGAAAACTATGGCTCTCCCAGCAAAGCTATGTTGAAAAGATCTTAGAGAGATTTGATATGAGCAATGCTAAAGTAGTGAGCACTCCATTGGCAAATCACTTCAAGCTTTCCCTAGATCAGTGTCCAAAGAAAGATGAAGAGAAGAAATACACGTCAACCATATGGCAGTTCAGTGGGTTGCTTGATGTATGCTATGGTTTATACTAGACCGGACTTGGCACAAGTAGTTAGTCAAGTATGCAAGTACATGTCAAAACCAGGGAAGCAACATTGGGAATCAGTCAAATGGATTTTCAGATATTTGAAGGGAACTACAAGTCTCGGTATCATGTTTGGCAGCCAACAAAGTAAGCCTTCAGTTATTGGTTATGTTGATTCGGACTATGCAGGAGACTTGGATGATAGAAGGTCCACAACGGGGTTTGTCTTCACCCTTGCAGGTGGACCAATTATGTGGAGATCATCAGTTCAGTCTGTTGTTGCTATGTCCACAACTGAAGCAGAGTACATGGCAGCTGGTGAAGCTTCTAAGGAAGCCTTGTGGCTTATGGGACTAGTAAATGAGTTAGGCATTGAGCAAGGTGGAGTTTCGCTGCATTGTGACAGTCAGAAAGCAAAGTGGAGTTCCGCTGCATTGTGACAGTCAGAATGCTATCTTCTTGGCAAAGAACCAGGTGTATCATGCTAGGACCAAACATATTGATGTGAGATTTCACAAGATCATGTGGGCAGATACTATTGCAGAAGGTTCACACTTCAGAAAATGCAGCTGATATGTTAACCAAACTGGTTACCATGGACAAGTTCAGGCATTCCCTGAGCTTGCTAAACATTCATTGATGCTGGACTATGGAGCGCCCCCAACCCAATAGCGGAAGATGGAGATTGATGATATTCGCCAAGGTGGAGATTGTTGTGCAATGAGTCATATCTCTAGATAACAACAATACAAGTTATGGGCTTGGGCTGATGTAAAGGGGTTGGGGTAGAGGGCTATATATATTGATGTTATGTAAACCTAATGTAACAAGGAGAAGAATAGTAAAACACTAATCCTTATTCTCTAATAATATATAGTGGTAGCCGCTCAACGCTCCCGGGGACGTAGGCACAATTGGCCGAACCTCGTTACCAAATCTCTTGTGTTATTCTCTTGTCTCTATACTCTTTACTATTTGATTGTTCGCAACAAACTTTCTTTTTAAAAATTGGGCAATTATTATAACTTTCTCTTTTGAAGTTTTCAACCAATATTGAAATATGTTTAAGTATGATTCAAAAGTCTATTAAACACATGTAAGAGAAGGAAAATAATGATTTAGAACAAAACATCTATCTTAATTATCAAATCTCAGTCTCCATGTATAAATTATTTATATAAACATGTATCTCATAATTTATAAAAAAATTCACACATATAGCAAATAATCACTACTGCACCCAAAATTTTATGGAATCTATCACGATTAAATTCAAAGAAAACAAAGACAAACCTTATAATGGATTGGATAGAATTATTTTCTCCTCTCTTTGTGACATGTTTTACTATAAAAATAGATAATTGCAGGTGTTATAATCATCCCCTCTAACAAGAAATTTCATCCCTGAAATTTTGTTAGGTTATACAAAGGAAAATAAGACTATAAATTCGCCATCAAACATAAGATGCACACAATCATACTAAAACTCAACGATTAAAACATTTAAGAGAATTTAGTTGTTATTCACGGGAGGGAACCACACATGAATTATTACAACTTAATGAGATCATGAATTATCATGTAGACAAATTCAAGATGTCAAAATACAACAATAGGGTTTGAAGACACAACTTGAATAAAAATTATTTCAATGAGGATAAAGTTTACCAAATAGTTATTAAAAAGTTAGATCACTTGGATTTGTCAAGGCACCAATCACTCAAAATGTTTAGTAAAAAGAGGATGAGGACTACAAGGACATTTTTAATAAAATTATAGATTGAGATTGGGTTCTTATAAATCATAATTTGCATGAGAGTAAAAGTTCATAACAAAAATGTGAATTATTAAATGAAACAAACTAGATAGAAATAGCAACATGTCACTTGACACATGTCAAATAATCATAACTAACAAAAAATTTCAATAAGATTTTAAATTTGCACTTGTCACATTATAGTGAGAGATGAAAGAAAGTATTTATCATAAATGAGCATCTCGGCATACAATGATTTTTAAAGTTCAAGGGGCAAATTCACTATGTATTTAAAAATATTTGATTATTTGAATAATGTAATACAATGTAATTTTTATCTTAAATTATATTTTTGAAACAAATCTAACTCTTGGAAGATAAGGATTCCCTTAACTACAAGTTAACTAATGAAGTAAGTTATATAATCATAAACTTATTAGATAAATATTAAAAGATAAATAACTCATCTAAAAATCATGTTTATCTATCTTTTGATTAAAGCAAATCCATATTTTTTTATTCACATAAAAATAGAAAATTGCAAGTGTTACAAAACCTCATCCATTGAATTTAGTTAATTGAATTTATGATGTTACTATTTTACACAGAAAGAAATAGGAGGTATACCATATTCACATTATGTTATTCTATTAAATTCCATAATATTAATGATAAACTTATTTAGTTTGTCTTCTTTGAGTCAAATAGAAACATGATTGTTTTTAAAGTAAAAATAATGTGCATTTAAGTTGATAATGAAAAATATAGATTTAATTCAAAATGAAAATATGATTAACTTTAATATATACATCAATTAGTTTAATATTTTGAATGTTACTATCAATTTCAAATACCAAAAGTTTATTACTACTAGAGTAAATTAAAAAATAAATGCAAAAGGCTAATTTGGAATAAAATTACTCCATTAAAAATTAAAAAATGTGTTGACTTTACGTAGAAGTATAGATACTCTATCATATTATTATGGGAAAACTGATTGCTATAAAGAGAATTTATTTTGATTAAAAGTATTTATAGTATAAAAATGTTTTATTTCCACTTTTTTTCTCCTTCTCTTAGGCATGTAGAATAGATGAACATGAATGATTTCAATGCAATTAAATATCGGGAACAACTCTTTAATTTTTAGAAAACGGAATATGTAAATTTAAGTTGAAAATGAAAATTAAGGATTTAATTCAAAATGGAAATATGATCAACTTCAATATATACATCAATTGCTTTAATATTTTGATTGTTACTATCAATTTCAAATACTAAAAGCCAAGAAGTATGAACACTATCATTATTATTATGGGAAAAAACTGATTTGTACAAGGGAAAATTTTATTTTGTTTAATAGTGTAATAGTATAAAAATGTTTCATTCCCACTTTTTCTTAGGTCTATAGAATGGAGGAGCATGAATGATTTCAATATAATTAAATATGGGGAAATAACTGTCTAATTTTTAGAAAATGGAATAAAAGACATTGATGCTTGATAATTTTGCCTTCTAAGGTGTAACAAACAATTCTTTAAATTTTAGAAACCATTAAAAAAGACATTAAAGATCAATCATGCCTATTAATTTATGTAACACCGCGAATTTTACTACCTTGAAAATATATGTTTTTATTAATAGTTTTATTAATTATATTTTCAAAAATGAATTTCTGGGAATTTTAGGTAAAGAATTAGACGAAACTCTAGTTGAGTTTTATTCTTGTAATTCTATTTCCAATTTGGTGGTAAATTTTCATGATTTTCGGAGACAGTTGGTTTCGGACCGCTGTCGGGGCCAAATCTCACTCGAATTCGGCCCAATAACGTGCTTTTGAGTTCCGTAGCTCAGAATCGAATTCCGATTGCGCCATTGGCTTCGAAATATTATTTCAAGTCAAGATAGACACCAAGTTTGTCCAGAACACATTTCTAATTATTTTTCACTCCGAATTCCATGTTTCGAAGTTCTAATCGTAAACCGAAACCGGGAGATTTTTATTATCCGGCCGGGTATTAGCCGACAATACTCGGGAATGGTTTTAATCGCGCACGTTTCGCCGAAGTCGTCACGTCGCATGAGTCACTTCACAAAATCTACATACTAAATCTTATAGATTTCACTCACTAATGTCTTGATTTACTACCACAAAAATCCCTTAAATCACTCAACAAAATCCTCTCACTCCACCACCATTAGACACATCACCTATGCTAGTCTAACTCTACTTACCTTGCATTAAATTTTATGATTTGATGAGGGTGAGGCTCTCCTATAAATACCCCACCCCATTCTCTCATTTTTACACTAAATTTCCTATACAAACTAAGGTAGTCTTTTATGTTTCTTCTTCATCTTCTTCTCATACTTCATAGAAAGTTATGAGCTTTTATTATGTTGTTCATAAAGTAGAGTTTATATTTGTTCTTTAAGTATTTTATGAAGGCATAACTAAAGGGGATGATAATAAAATCATATGAACCTTTATGTAGTTTTTGACTTTTGTAAATCTTGAAATTTCTTCCTTGTTCTTAGATGGAAAAACTATATCTTTGGACAAGGTTAGATGAGTTATTTGTTTGGAAATATTAGAA
>NW_017718749.1:0-683 GCF_001865875.1 Lupinus angustifolius
CCAAGATTTTTATGTTTGAATGCTTTTGAATATGTGATTGTTGATGAAATGTGTTGAATATTGTATATGAATGTTGTTGGGAACTTTTCTGTGTGCAGATGTTTGAAAAACCATGTTAAATGTGTTTCGGTTGTGGAAAAAGGCAAAATTGGTATTTTGTCCAAGTCCATGTCGCTTGGGCGAGAAACTCTCGCCTGGGCAAGCACAGTCTCGCTTGGGCGAGGACTGGGCGAGGGGAAGTTTTGGTTCTGGAATTCCCTCGCCTGGGCGACAGAATCTCGCTTGGGCGAGCAAGCCTCGCCTGGGCGAGTAAGGGCCTCGCTTGAGCGAGAACGCCCATGATTTTAATGAGCCCCTAGAACTCTCACACTGGGATGAGAGATGCCTCGCTTGAGCGAGGAGATGCCTCGCTTGGGCGATAGTACCTTCGCCTGGGCGAGGAAGGCTTAAGTTTATTTGAGATTTAAAGATGAATTATCGCATGGGCGAGAAACAATTATTGCTTGAGCGAGAGATGCCCAGTTTTAAAATGGTATTGTTGATTGAATTTTCGCTTGAGCGAAGGGTCCTCGCTTGGGCGCGAGACAGTAATTGTGTTCGACTATTTGGATTGATTGGTTGAGTATGTAATAACCCTAGTATGGGTATGTGATATAAAACTACTTTGGTATAACACCGTAATT
>NW_017718750.1:0-600 GCF_001865875.1 Lupinus angustifolius
TAAACTACTTTGGTATAACACCGTAATTGAATTAAAAAGTAAAGTATTCAAGGTGTTGGAATTAAATAGTCAAACTCGGAAATTAATTTTAAAGAAAGTAATCCGAGAAGGATGTATGATTTAGGGCGATGCCCAGAAAAGGATACGTGATACCACAGAGCGAGATCGTCTGACCGTAAGTGGCTTGGTCTGAGACCATCCAGGATGATTCAGCGATAGTCGTAGTGGTAGGGACATTACCTTTTGAGTTATGATGTGAATTAGGGCACTGCCCAGAAAGGAACTCAGGATACCACGGAGCGAGATCGGCTGACCGTAAGAGGCTTGGTCTGGGACCGTCCAGGGTATTCAGCGATGGTCGTAGTGGTGGGATGTATTTCCTTTATATTACGTGTTAACGTAAGATCGGGACCCACAAGAAGCATTCCTGAGGGAGATGACTTAAGGTGGGCCGAGTATGGTAAATAATGATTAAAAAAATTTAATCATCTAACTGCGGTTAGTGTTCATATGCATATGGTTAATAATGGAGTAGTGGAGAGGAAATTGACGGGATGACTTAGATCACCGTGATGTTGAGAGGGACGGCGTTGTTGGATG
>NW_017718751.1:0-12707 GCF_001865875.1 Lupinus angustifolius
TTTGTTTAGTGTCTTTTGGCGATGATTAATATTTCCGCCCTTTCTTGTTGGATATGTATATTAAGTACTTATGATCTTTTATATCTATGAAGATATATATTCAGGAAATGTTGAATCATTTCAGTTACCGTTAGGTAACCGGTTTTGATTTCCGCGTTATATGTTACTTAAAGTGATGTCCCGAAAAAGAAAGGTTTTTAAAAGGAAACAATTTTATATCACCAATTTTTTTTAAAAAAATTTACCCACTTTTCTGCGTAATAAATAACGAGTATTTTTCGGGGCGTTACAATTTATGCTTCTAAAATATAGGCCACATAACCATCCTAACTTCAGAATTTTTTATGTAGACTAAAAACTATATCGACATAAATTTATATAAATAAAAATGTGAGAAAGTAAAGAGGTGGAAAAATTAAATGTGAGTGAGTGATAAAGATATTATAATTTGAAGGATTTAAAATGTTATGTAAGTAGTGGACATGTGAGCCTAAAATTAGTTCATTACCATAATTAGATAGTGAGAAAAAAATTATTGTAACTAAAATAAGGTTGACACGCTAATGCAGTAGAAAAGATTAACTTTAGATGAATAAAGACACACATAATAAAAATGAAGACACTATGCTTTTATAGTTATGGTCAATGTAACCTCTAACCATCATGTTTCTGTTTGGCAAATGTCGAAACAAATAATATGGTCAATCCATATTTCCTCAGTCAATGTCAATATAACATCTGATCATCAGGTTTCTGTTTGGCCCATACTTAAATAAATAACATGATCAATCTATATTCTCTGCTTTGGAATATCTAGAGACCATAGAATTCCATGATACCAAAATAGCGGAGTTATAAGAAACTACATTTATTTAAATATGAACATGTGAGTTGGTTTGATAGTTGAAGATAGTAGATTTGTTGAGCGAAAATTGAAAAAAATGAAAAAATGAGAAATAATTATGAGAAGCATGAAGTAAAAATAAAAAAAGAGTCTAAAATTATACATATTAGTTGGTTTAACAGTTGAAGATAACAAATCTATTGAGCAAAAATTGAAAATTGGAGAAATAGTGTCTAGTTTGAATATAGAGAATGTGAAAAAATGGTAGAGTATCTAGTTTAGTAGAGAGACTAATGTGTAATTTTATTTGACAAAAATAACATTTTATTTGGATGATTGTTACGCACGTAGAGTGTCTAGTTTAATAATTTCATTAGCCCTTTCAATTTATATATATATATATATATATATATATAGTATAAGTAATAATATTGATCTTGTTAATGTTGAGGTTTAATATAATTTTTTTTAAGATGATCAACTAGGTTTGAGTCGTCTGAATTTGGAACCATGTTCGACTAAATGAGGTTAAAAAACCTAAAATTTCGAGTTGAAAAAAGATTCTCTCCATCTTATTAGGCATGCATTTTGCAACATGTGTAATTGGTAACATAACCCTACCAAATTGAGCAAATATGACTCAATTTATTTGAGTTGATTTATCATTGGAGCTCATCGTTAGTCCAATCAAAACTACCATGTTATGTCAATCCTACATGAATCATTTCTACTTAGATACACTAATATACAATTACTTAAATTACAAATTCAATTGCAAATAATTTGTAATAGTTATAATAATCTATTTAATTAGTAACTTCAAAATTAAAATATGGACATTTTTTGTCATAGCATAAATACTAATTTAAAATTCAAGTAAAACTTTTTATTCTTGGTCTAAGTAAAGTTGTAAACAACTTATTGGGCTATCATTTGGACATGAACAAATAACATAGGCCCCACTTAAAAACGACGCGTGGTTGTTATTAGAAAATACAGAATAAGTGAAAAAACGCACTTTCAAGTATACCTGAATTGACTATTGTATAGTGCTGCTCACTTTACCACCGTCGCCGCCACGTCACGCCACTCTTCTCGGCGGCGCAATCTGCGTGAAACAACTAACTTGTTCGGTTTGTTTCTTTTTTCGCATCACTCTTAATTTCCTCGCCTTTCAAAATTATTTGTCTAAGTACTGTGAGATTCAAACTGAATATA
This sequence comes from Lupinus angustifolius, assembly GCF_001865875.1. Lineage (NCBI taxonomy): Eukaryota > Viridiplantae > Streptophyta > Magnoliopsida > Fabales > Fabaceae > Lupinus > Lupinus angustifolius. The sequence goes on from NW_017718751.1 coordinate 2,063, forward strand.
TAGATCAAAACTTCAGTAGTTTATGTTGTTCCATTTATTTTTTGTTTGTTTTGTTTTGATGAAATTTGGTTTTTTGATTGAATAGGTTGATAGAAAAGATAAATGTTGATTATGGGTAAGTGATAGAATAGAAAGATGAGTCAGCCAAAAGTGGTTCTTGCAACAGCGAGTTATGATCACAGCATTCGATTTTGGGAGGCGAAAAGCGGGCGTTGTTATCGCACTATCCAGTATCCTGATTCAGTTAGGGTTCATTTATAGTTTCATTTCATATCAATTTCATAACTTGGTACTAATTAATTTTACCATATATATGTGATTTGTTGAGTAGCAAGTGAACCGGCTTGAGATAACACCGGATAAACGATACCTGGCTGCAGCCGGTAATCCTCACATACGCTTGTTTGATGTCAACTCAAATAGTCCTCAACCTGTATGTCTTTACTTTTCATTCATACATTACTTTCTTTTAAAATATGCAATTCTTTTGTTTTCTGGTTCAAAAATCAAAATCATGATGTTCATGAATCTGTGGCAGGTGATGAGCTATGACTCGCATACTAATAATGTGATGGCAGTTGGGTTCCAGTGTGATGGTAATTGGATGTATTCGGGTTCAGAGGATGGCACTGTTAAGATCTGGGATTTGAGGTGGGTTAAGTAGATATTGAATGCATATTAGTTTTGTAGTATGATTTATTTATGCCCTTCAATTTTGGGCATATTAATGTTTTCTTGTTCGATGACAAATGCAGGGCGCCAGGTTGTCAAAGGGAATATGAAAGTCGTGGAGCAGTAAACACTGTCGTGCTGCACCCAAATCAGGTTATTTTTCAACATTAAAATCATGCCAGTCTCTAAAATAGAATTAAGAATTTAAAAGACCTAAGAAGTAATATCAAAATGTACTGCATGAATCTTCATGATAACTGGGGCCGAATTGATATTAAAAATGGCTATTATTTTTCCATTTTTTAATTTTTAATTTAATTCAACTTTTTCCTTCCACCTTTACTGGGTTCATTTTACTATTGTTTTACTAGTTGATGTTTAGATCTGGATTCTGATTACCGTCAACCTCAATATATACTGCATGTCTATTCTTTATTGCGTTTCAATTGAAGCATTGTCATTGATGCTATTCCTCCATTCACCATAGTTACTTGTTTTCACCATAAGATACATTAGATTGCAGTTCTTATATGCTCTTGATTTGCAGTTCTCACTGATTTTATTTGTCATCCAACAGACTGAACTAATATCTGGTGACCAAAATGGCAATATTCGTGTTTGGGATTTGACAGCAAATGCATGCAGTTGTGAACTGGTATGAGTTATGAGTATGACCTCTGTTATGGTAGATGGCATATCACTGTAGAATCAAGATTCTGATTCTAAATGCTTTCTGTCAAAAAAATTAAGCGTTGTAGTTGTAATGCTCATGGCATATTGCTTATAAACAAAAACTGCTATCTCTTTAACCTTCTACGTAGTACGTACCTAAGTAGTCTAGAGCGCCACTATAGTGGTGCAGCGGAGGGGGTTCAGCTGGGCTATACCCTGGGGCATTGCAAATCCCATCAGTGGCCTCTATTGTGGGTTTAGCAGTGGTTTGCGTCCTCTAAAGGGACACACAACCAGGAAATGTAAAAAATGCCCCAAATTTTAAAACAGGCAAATTTTAAGGGTATTTTAGTCTTTTTTGGCCTGACCTAAACCTAATAATATTAGGGTCTGAAACTGGGAAGGCTCTACAACACAGTTTCCCCTTCTCACGATCGCGAAAACACATCCATATCACATTGTTCTCTCTCTTGCTCTCTTCTTTTTGGGATTGGACACTCCGCCCCGCCATTTGGGATTGACCACACCTGTAGTGGTCCTTGCTTTTAATAAAGCAGAGCGGGGCAAATTTATCGTACTTGCTCAGTGTGCCCCCCTTTCGTCGAGTGCCCCGCCCGGTTCACTGGGCTGTTGGCCTACCAAGCACTTGCCCGCTGCTCCTGCCGCCCGCTTGGCGGGCGGAGCGCTCGTTATCCTTACTGTTATCTATGCCGGGGCCCCCTCCCATTGCTCTAGCCATAAGCTATGGCAGCTCCAGCTCGAAACCACAGGGGCCCGCCCCTATAATAAGGTCAGAGTGGGCTCAGCGGTCAGCCCCCCATTCGAATTACGTTACGTTATGGGTCTTTCGCTTTTGCCAGATCTAGAGAGATACTACGAGTCCTCCGTCCCAGATTCCATCGCAACATAAAGGCCATCTGGTTCACCGGTACTACCAAAAAGTCTCATGCTTACGTTACTAGCTAAATGCACTCTATTTTATTATACACTAAATTGTCATCCTCCATCGTATGAGTTATTTTGCACTAATAAAATTGTCTGAATTCTGGAGGCAGCCTGTTTCTTATGCTCCTCGGATGGATCTCATTCCACAATCCTTATGACTAAGTTCATAACACTAGATCATATTAATGTCCTCTCTCTTTCTCTTTTACCCTTTGATAAAAAAATATGATGAAACATTATTTTCAATCTGTGGAAGAAATGTAGGTGCCAGAGGTGGATACAGCTGTACGCTCTTTAACAGTAATGTGGGATGGGAGCTTGGTAGTTGCAGCAAATAATCATGGGACATGTTATGTGTGGCGACTTTTGCAAGGGACTCAGGTTGTGCCTTCATGAAAATATGAAAATGATATTACGTTAAATCAAGCTTTACTTGTCCTAGTGGAATACTGAATATGTTTTTGTGCAGACAATGACAAACTTTCAGCCACTTCATAAGTTGCAAGCACACAAGGGCTACATCCTCAAATGTCTTTTATCACCCGAGTTATGTGAACCCCACAGGTCATATAAAGATTATGCTCATTTTTGTCTTTTTATTGTATTCTTACCACTCTAATTAAGCTAAGACATGTCAAAAGGTGTGGCCAAGTGGGAGGTCCCCTGGTTCAGCACTGGGTAATCAGTTGATCAGATGTGTTAATCAAAACGGAAAGTGGAATTGGAAAACATTAACCAAGTAACTTTAACATATAAGTATTATTTAATAGTTCATACCTCATAATGAATTGAATATTTGAATACAAAATTTAAATGGTTTGAGAATAATTTTTATCCTTAAATAAAAATCAAAGGATATGAGTCTGTTTAGCCAAACTGAAAATCTCAGCACTAAACAAACTTTTACTGTTAAAAGTTAAGCAATGATATTTTAATTGTTTGGAAATATTTCATCTATGTTGAAATTTCATTAAATAAAAGGAAGCTATTTACATTTGATGATTTAATTAAGGAAATGGCTGGGGCTGAATTGATTCAGTGAATTGTCATTTGCTAAATGTTGTCAGGCACTAGCCACATTATTTCCTTAATCTTTTGCCATCAGTGTGCAAACTCCAGTAAATCAATTTCCGTGCTGAATTTCTTATTATCAGCATATACTTTAAAAAAAACCTATTTCTAATATTGTAAAAGGATGACATTCTTCATTCAAATGTAAAGAACTAAAAAAATAAGTTTTTCCTTGTTGATTCCTTTTTGTAAATATATATTTTGTTATGGCTCATTTTTCTTTCATGGGGACATGCTTTGATTACCAAATAATAAGTTGCAATTCAAGGTACCTAGGTTCTTTATGAAGAATGCAACAGAAAAACTTAAGATAAAATGTCTACTCAATTGGTTTACTTGAAGTTAGGATGGAATTTTTTAACATGCATGCACAATTGCACACACTCTCACACGCAAAGATATGCTATGCTGATGAATATAAGCTTTGGAAAAAATTGTCCCCTTTAATCAAAATTCTTCTCCTAGATGCTTATGTTTCTCTAGTCATATTCAATTATTCATGGTCCAATTCGATAATATTTAATGTGGTTATATAATATTTAAATTTGTACCCTTGTTTGACTTGGCAAATTGCAAGATGTAAAACAGTTTACATCTCCAGAAAATAAAACATCTAAGAGAGCCCGTGCCTGGTTCTTCAAAATTTATCTAAAACTGTTTGAGTTGATTGAACTGTCTCTACTCTCTAGGGATAAACACATCTGGTAATTTGCCAATGATTACCCTGACCTGTCAAGGGACCAATTCAGCTTCCGGGCTTGATAATAGCTTATATTTAACTATTGATATGCTTCATATTTCTGCTTTTGTAAGATGTTAAAATAACCTTGTTGGCATTTTATTTCTAGGTATTTGGCAACTGCATCTTCTGATCATACTGTCAAAATATGGAATGTTGATGGTTTCACACTAGAGAAGACTCTGATAGGTAGTCCATGAATCCCTGTGATAATCTACTTTCAATGAAAGTTCATTTACCCTAAGTGAGTTTTTCTGTTCTTCCCAGGTCATCAGCGTTGGGTGTGGGACTGTGTCTTCTCTGTGGATGGTGCCTATCTTATTACAGGTACTAACTTTGTTCTATTTACATATTTGTTCTCTTATCACTTATCAGGTACCATAACTATAATAACCACTAGCTATTTATGGCTTTAATAAACTGAGGGATGGGCCTTATCATATACTTGTTAATTAGAATCAAGCCCTTATGCATAGGCCGGAGTTGGAGCCTTCAATTCACAGTAAACATTCCTTTGACTGCAGCTAAGGTCATAGAAATGACAAATTTTACAAGGCCATGAGCCAACAATATTTGTAGGCTGGCTAAGGTCATTCCTTTTGCTTTTTATGTTGCACTCACATCTTGTCTAACTTCAGTTCAATAAAAAAACTAGCAAAATGTGTAGAATGTGCGTTGTACATACCAAGGCTTCAAATGTTTGGAAATGACATTTATGAATGTTAAACTTCAGTATCTGCCCAACACAGTAGGATCAGTTTACCCAAGCAACCTTTAATTTTGATATCCAACTCGGGAATGAGATGTATTATCTTTAGTGTAAACGATAGTTTCCAAGCACTTGTAACCTCAAACATCGTGTATTTTTTAGTTTCTTAGATATCCCACCTTATTACTAGAATAGAACTAAACCTTCAAGCATAGTTAAGTGGTCCCTTCTTTTTACTAGTGTTTCTTCAGGGATGGAACCATGGTTCTCTCCTAGAGCCATAGTGTGCCTCTATCGTTACCCCAACACCCTCGTGGGTCTCAACACAGCATGTACAATGCAATGCTACATATTTCTGTTATATTTTTCTCTGATAGACTACTAAGTGGAGTGGGAGTGGGTGCAATGCAGAATTCTTCTCATTTTTAAACTGAAAGAAGTGTACATTTCATACTGAGTGCAATTTTCTCCAAAATAAAAAAACTAAAATTTTGATGACAATGAGAAATAAGAAATGTGAATTAACATTTAAGTGTTCCAGTAGCTTTCTCCCTTAATCATGTATATATGATCTATAGATTTTATTGAAGTAATTCTATATCTATATCTTTTTTCTAAGCCAATATGCATTTTCTTTGCAGCTTCTTCTGATACTACTGCTAGGCTTTGGTCTATGTCAACTGGTGAAGATATAAAGGTTTATCAAGGGCATCATAAAGCTACAATTTGCTGTGCCCTACATGATGGGGCTGAACCTGCACCTTGCTGACATAATTATCTTCATAAAAACCATTTCTCTCTGCCTGAGACATGGTGTTTTGTAAATAATGATCTTTCTTTGATCTGTGACCATTGCTTTAGTTCTTTGACCCTATGCACATTTTTTTAGTCAATAATTGTCATTAATACTGTAGGGGATGAAAGACAATGCCAGGAATATCTATGTTGTAATTCAAGAATATGTAAAATACTATTTGCTGGTAATTTCTCATTTATAGCAATCAAAACACAGATGAACTAAAATTTAATGTTATTTATTATCAATGAGGATGGCACATCTTGTCATCTTTTTCACTTCCACTTGTATGGATTTGTTTTTCTGATTTCCCATATTTTTGGTAGATGATATGATATGAAATTTCATTATAGGTGAACTTGGCCATCTTTTGACCTTGTACAGTGGTGTATTTTCTTGTATACTACCCTTTCATCTTATCAAAAGCATGTTACCACAATGCATCTTAGTTACAATTAAACTACCATTTCATCTTGATTAATGATAAATATATTAGTGATGGTGAGTGATTATTGGCATAACCATAAGGTTGTTTGTCTATTTATCATGTGGTCGTGAGTTTAAATTTTGAAAATAATTTATTCTCTTATGAATTTGAGATTGTGTATGTTTCCCTTCGTGAAATCTTATTAGGTGGGTCTCTTGCATTAGGTAACTATAAAATTAAGTTTAAATTCTATGCATCGTCAGTGTAAAGTTTTTTACATTGTCAGTACATCATTCACCATTGATTTGTATTAATTTTGTTTGAGAATTAACGATGATTAACATATGAATGATTGATGATTTGCTGGCAGTGTAAAAACACTTACACTATAGTTAAAAAATAATGGATAATAGGTTGTAATGTAAAAGAAAACTTTTATATTATCAATAAATAAAAATATATATATATATATATATATATATATATATATATATATAAATATGACAATCTGACCTTTCTTATTTCTATCTCTTCCTGTTTACAGTAATTAACTCCGGTACTTGCTTAATATAATTAAGGATTTCATATTTATACATTAATAATAATATAAGTATTTTTTTTTATATTATTATTGCATTATATGTATTATTATTAAGCAAAAGTAGTATAAACAAATGACAGATGATATAGTAACATTGTAAAAAGACTTTATAGGAAGAAATTCTATAATTAATATATATTTTCTTATAAAATTGTCTCCTTATTTATCACTCTCCTCAATATTTATTTATTTATGCCTGAGCTGTTATGGCATTAAAGTTCACATCAGCAATTGAATGTCAATTACACTGAGTAACTCTAAAGATGGACTTAAGGTAGATGATTCTGGGTGGGGGATAACTGATTTAATTACTGGATTTAGTTTTGATTTATTAACAGAATAAAAAATGAGAAAAGATATGTATGTAGTAAAGAGTTCTATAATTATCACTGTATCATTCATCATTCATATTTAATCATCGTTAACTTTTGAGAGCAAATAATTCAAATAAATACCGTGGTAATAATTAACTCTAAACGAAATATAACATTTTAAATTATATGTATTCATGATAGAGAAACTAATCAATAAGACGTTAATCTAATATATTAATTTACTAATCCATTTAGTTTAACATTTAACTAATAGTTGAAAAGGTTAAGATAAGAACATCAGTGGTATGAATTTATAGCTGGCCTGTGTAGCATTTCTTTCTGTATATCAAAATTCCAAGACTCCAGCTCATTCGTGAATTTAGTAAAAAATAAATAGAAAATAATAATCTTTGTTCCTGACCTTGACAAGGTTTTGATGAAGACATCAACATCACCAAAAAGAAGAAAATGAAGAATACTTATGAAGACAAAGAAGATTAAAGCTTCAAAAAATTAGATTAAGTCTCTATAGGTACTTCTATCCTAAAACTCTTAAATATACAAAGTAGTAATGCTCAAACTATTTTTAAAGAAAGTTGAAACACTTTAAAAATACTTAAAACATTTTTCAAAAATAGTGTGTAACAAGTTACTTCATCTAAGTAACAGATTACATGTGTGAGAAAAGAGTTATCAAACTTAAAACTGTTCAGAGTAATACATTACTGTCTTTGAGTAACATATTACCAGTTTTTGAAAAGTTGAGTAACCGATTATCCAGTTTGCTGTAATCGATTACTCTAAATTAATTTTAAATGTACAGTGGACACTGACTTTGGGTAATCGATTACCCACTATCAGTAATCGATTACTGAGAGCTGTTGCATGAGATTTCAGATTTCAAAATGAAATGTTTTCACTCCAAACGAAATCTCTTCACTTCAAACAACTCCTACACTTTCAGAAAGGCACCATGGGTGTTTGGAAAGTCTATATAAAGGCTCTAACTCTCACAACACAAACAACTCTTATACAATTTCCAAAAGCTCTTAAACTTATTCTGAAGTTATTTCTCTATACTTTTTGCAACTTGCATTCAAACTTTCAAAGTCATTTTTCTGAAGTTGCTTAAAAGTGTTTCAAAGTTTTCCAAAGAGCATTATTACTTGGTATATATAAAGAGTTGATTGGATAGCAAGTTATACTACTTTCATAACTGTAAAGGCAATATGCCATTGTTATATATTCTTCTTTATTATTACACGATACTTTCTTTCACGGGGTATGAAAAGAAAGGGGATTAGAATCACTTGAAAATGTGTTTTCCAAGAGTGAATAAGAATTAGGGAGTGTGTAAGGTACATAGAAATCTCGGGGTGAGATATTGTAATTACAACTCATAATTCTTAGTGAAGAAATCTCTTGTGCTGCAAGAGTACTAGACGTAGCCTTCGGTGGACAAGAAGGTGAACCATGAACCAGTATAAAAATCAATATGTATTCTCTTCTCCCTTATCTCTTTCTTTTTATCTTGATTATTTTTCTGCATAAATTTTCCGCTGTACGATAACTCTTGATTATGCAGAAAAAATTGCCATAATTTTAAGTCAACTAATTCACCCCCCTCTTAGTTGCAACCTCGTTCTTACAATTGGCACCAGAGCTATATTTGAGTAAGATACTCTCAAGTCTGATCCTATATCAAGATGGCCTCAAGATCATTCCTAGGAGAAGGTTCCAACATCAACCGCCCTCCAAGCTTTGTTGGAAAGTGCTATGATTTCTAGAAAATAAGAATGAAGATCTTCATTGAATCTCAAGACTTAGACATATGGGATGCCATTGAAGAAGGACCATATATACCCTTTACTATTATCAACAGTATAATGGAAATAAAGCCAAAATCCTCATGGAACGATGAAGACAAAAAGAAGGTGCAATATGATTTAAAGGCAAAGAACATCCTCACCTCCACACTTGGTATTGATGAATTCTTTAGAGTATCAAATTGTAAATCTGCAAAAGAAATGTGGGATACTCTAGAGACCACACACGAAGGAACAGAGGAAGTAAAAAGGTCGAGACTCAACACTCTTTCTCAGGAATACGAAATGTTTCGTATGAAGCCTGGAGAGAAAATTCTTGATTTACAAAAGAGGTTTACTCACCTTACCAATCACCTTATTTTACTTGGCAAAGTTCTATCAAATAGCGACTTAAACTTGAAAGTTCTAAGATCACTCACCCGAATGTGGCAACCAAAGGTAACTGCAATTTCTGAAAAGAAAAGTTTATCCAAAATGTCTTTGGCTGCTTTGTTTGGCAAACTGCAGGAACATGAACTAGAACTTAGCCAACTTGATCAACATGAGGAGCAAGAAAAGAAGAAGAAGAATATATCTCTAAAAGCAAAAGTGAATAGACATGACTCATCTGGAGATGAATCAGAAAAATCAGAAAAAGATGATACGGAAGATATGAGTCTCTTCGTGAAGAAATTTAGCAAGTTCCTAAAAAGGAACAAAGGTGCAAAGACTGGTCAAACAAGGAAATTCAACAAAAACAATGATGTCTCCACCTCAAATCAAAACTTTACATGTTTTGAATGTGGCAAACCTGGTCACATGAAGATGGACTGTCCAAATTTGAAAAATAGTTCTTTCAAAGGAAAGAATGATACGAAGATTGGACGAAGAACATACATTGCTTGGGAAGACAATGATACTAGTTTTGCATCTGAAACAAAAAACGAAGAGCAAGCACATCTATCACTTATGGCATCTCATCATTCTAATGATGAAGAGGTAAATGACTCTAATCTATTTTCTTCTTATGAACTTCAATCTGCATTTAATGACTGGCATGATGAATATGTCAAATTAACAAAAATGTTTCTAAAACAAAAGTCTGAATTAGATGCATTTAGAAACAAACCTTCATCATCCTCTTGTCAAAACTGCGCCACTCTTGAAAATAAAGTATCAACATTAAGTTTTGAAAAGATTATCAATGATCAAAGACACTCAACAGACCGAAGAGGTCTTGGCTATTCAAAAAGCCATGGTTTCAAGAAACCAAGTGTCCAAAAGAAAATAATCTTTCAAAAGAAAAGTATCCATGCATTTGAAAAATCTAGGATACACATTCATCAACCTATATGTACATACTGTAAAATTCATGGACATACACCAAACACATGCATGATTAGAAAATATGGTGTAGCCCTAGGAAAATTTAAATGGGTTGAGAAAGGTACTAACCATCTAGGATCCAAAGAATATTGGATACCTAACAAAACTTAATTTGTTTTTTAGGAAAATTTAAGAGTCGCCTGCAATTTATGGTACTTGGATAACAGCTTTTCAAAATACATGACGGGCGATTGATAAAAGTAAATTCTCTGTCCTGACTCCAAGGAATAAAGGATATGTCACACATGGTGATAACAACAATGGAAAAATTCTTGGAGTTGGTAGGATTGGGAAGCCACCCTCAACAACTATAGAAGGTGTACTATATGTTGAAGGACTCAAGCACAACCTTCTAAGCATAAGTCAATTATGCGACAAAGGATTTCATGTGGCATTCTACCCAGATAAATGCATCATTGAAAGTAAGGATTCAAATAATTCTAAACTTATTGGTAAGAGAATAAATAATATATATATGATTGACATGGAGTCTGCCTTACCTATAACA
>NW_017718752.1:0-915 GCF_001865875.1 Lupinus angustifolius
AGAAGAAGTGTTTGTAGAACAACCTCCCAGTTTTGAAGATTACAAACATATTTCTCATGTCTACAAGTTAAAGAAAGCCCTCTATGGTATAAAGCAAGCTCCACGAGCGTGGTACAATCGTCTAACAACTTTTCTGATAGAAAAAGGTTTTACCAAAGGGAAGGTCGACACTACTCTATTTATAAAGAAAATAAATCATCATACTTTACTAGTTCAAATTTATGTAGATGATATTATTTTTGGTTCTACTAATGAAAGTTTGTGTAGTGACTTTGGCAAAATGATGCAAGGAGAATTTGAAATCTCCATGATGGGAAAGTTGAATTACTTCCTTGGACTACAAATTAAACAGCTTGATAATGACATTTTTGTAAGTCAATCAAAGTATTGCAGGGATTTGCTAAAAAGATTTGATATGGATGACTGCAAGCCAATAACTACTCCTATGGGATCTAGCACATACATTGATACCGATGAAAGTGGAAAAAGTATTGAAATATCAAAATATCGAGGTATGATCGGATCCCTTTTATATTTGACTGCTAGTAGACCTGATATCATGTTTAGTATATGTATGTGTATTCGCTATCAATCTAAACCAAAAGGATCACACTTAGTTGTTGTTAAGAGAATTATGAAATATCTTAAAGGTACAACCGAAGTTGGACTGTGGTATCCAAAAGGAAATATATGTGATTTGGTTGGTTATTCAGATTCAGATTTTGCCGGATGTAAATCTGAAAGCAAAAGTACAAGTGACACTTGTCACATTTTAGGCAATGCTTTAGTCTCTTGGTCTTGCAAGAACAAACATGTGTTGCTCTAAGCACTGCTGAGGCTGAATATATAGTAGTAGATAGTTGTTGTGCCCAAGTGTTGTGGCTTAAGCAACAATTACGAGATTATGACTTAGAC
>NW_017718753.1:0-6157 GCF_001865875.1 Lupinus angustifolius
TTCAATTTTTGGGTTAAAAATCATTTTCATAGCTTAATTGTGCCTAAAAATAAGTTTTTCTGGGGTCAGTAATCGATTACACTAGAGAGTAATCGACTACAGGGTTGTACAACGTATTTCAGTAACCGATTACCCAAAGAGAATAATCGATTACTCTGAGTTGCTGTTTGAAAATTTTAAATTTTTTAATTTGAGTAACTGATTACTCAAAGTGAGTAATCGATTATTCTGTGTTGTTATATATGTATTTTCCTGCATTTTTAAACCTTTTCAAACTCATCTTCCTCACTCAACTCTTGCTCTCTCCTTCTTAACTCTCTCAAACTCTAAAAACCTTGTTTTTGATCTGCTTCAAGAGATTTTTGTGTCCATTCCTATCATATTTTTAATTCTAAACACTTCTAACCAATTATTTTCGTGATTAGTGGCTTGAATAAAAAACCCCCAAAATCTTCAAAAATCCAAAAACCTAAAATTTTAAAATCTCAAATCCATGGCTAAACAACGCACCAATACCTCTCAAAGGAGTCAAAGAACAACATCTTTGGAGTGTAACCCTCTGGATTTGACAAGGCTTCTTGTTAATGATGAGCAACGCAAGATATTTGAGGAGCACTTCCATGATCGCACCAGTTTTACTCCAAAATTCGGTAATGTTGACAATTTTGAGTTTGAAGATTTTCTTTTTCCTTATCTTTTATGTCAACAAAACCTTTTTGATTTTTGTTGTGAGACAAATGACATTTATCCAGAACTTGTGCGAGTATTTTACTGTAACTTGAACTTTCAGAAAAATCGTTTTACTTCCTATGTTAAAGGAAAAGACATTGTTTTGGATCTTAAAACTTTTAGTTCATTGTTAAATAACATACTCTCTCAAGGTAACATAACGGGTTACGACCATATATGTTAATAGAATAATTATGATCAGGGAATACTCAATTTTGTCCAGCCTATTTCCATTAAATAGAAAATTAAAAAATCGAATAAAATATATACTTTGTAGATTATATAAAAACCACTTTTACTTTTTCTTAATGTTTAGTTATTAACCACCATTTGGATAGCCATTGAATTAAAAACTATTTTGATAAATTTATCAGAGAACTCATTTCTTTTTCGATTATTGTTTTAAACATAATAAAATTGAAAAAAGGATGGGAGAAGCCGGTGGTGGTTTGATATCCCCTTCTTCTTCATCATTCATTAATAAGAGGTAAAGTTTTCAGAAGAAAAAGTGAAACCAATTCCAACCCTTTCATTTTCTATTCTCTAATAATTCTCCTATTTAACCACAACAAGATATACAATCCAGAGGGCAAGGATATTTTCCAACAAAAAGGGAGAAAAGAAGACAAAAGTTTCTCCCCAAAATAGGGAGTTTTCTATTGTGTTTATATCTTCATCACCTCTCACCTGCGAAAACAAATAATTATATCAAAAAATTGATCAATTAAAGCAAGAGAGCGTCTGCAAGACTGCAAGAGCACCTTCTTTCGGTGAGTGAAAGAGACTTAGGTTGCTCAAATTGCTTTTAGTGAAACCTGAGAAAGCTAGAGGCATTGATGGGGTTATACTCCCAAATGGGTAACATAAGTGAAAAGGTATATTTGATCTTCCTTTTGTAGCAACTTATCATGAGTTTATGTTGGTCTATTTGTAATCAGAATTTAATAAGCATTTTATATGATGTGGAATATACTTTTAGTCTTACTAATTATTTGCTTAACCAATATATATTCAATAAAGGTTCTTATTTCTTAATTCCTGCGTGCATGTCTCCACATGACTAATGCTAATAAGAATTCATAAAGTCCAGTGTCATGGTAAACATCCAAAAATGTGGTCTTTTATTTCTCATTATATATAGGTACATATTCTTGCAAACCTAAAAGTCTAAAGCTCTTACCGAGTCCACTTTAATTAAGACCTAGTATATCAGCATAGGGTTGTGACCTTTAGACTATTCAAAACCTTGTAAGTGTACCCATACTGTGTGCAACACTTTTTCTATTACTATTGTATATAAATTCACTTATTTTGAATAATAACTATTATAATACTTTTCATTATATCCTTAATAATAGAGATTTATAATTCATCAGCCACTTATAGCTATAAAGCTTTTGATGCTAAGTGATGCTCAACGTTTTAATAGGATTTCTTATATATAATAAATAGTAACTCATGAATTAAGATTAAGTTTAATATAAAAATTCTCAAAAAAATTATGTTTTAATCAAACGATTAGATATGAAATTTTTATAGTAAGGTCATGATTCGAGTCGTCTCTAACTTCTCTGGGAAGAAGTTATACTACCAACACCATCTCTAACCTATTAATTCGATACAAAAATATAACCAAAAACTATTTCATCACTTAATAAAAAATGGAATTTTTATAGTAAGGTTATGGTTCGAGTTGTCTCTAACTTCACTGAAAATAGGAAGAAGGTTTACGACCAATACCATCTCTAAATTATTAGTTCCTTTAAATTAAAACAATCATATACTAAATATTTCAAATTCCACAAAATCAATTCCACCAAATCTATCAATACCAAAACGACATTTTCAATAAAATCAAACCAACCAACTAACCAATTTTTCGAACTAGAACTACGTAGTCTTGATTTCCCTATTGCACCTAGGGATACGTAAGAGCAAGATAACCTCTTGTGAGACACTAATATAAAAAATAAAAAATGTTTTGTTTCAATGTTTAAATTTGTTTAATGGTATAAAAGTCCATGTTATTAGCGAGGGTAGTGTTTTAATACGGGCGGACGGGGTGCTAATACCTTCCCTGATCCGCAATCGACTCCCGGGCTCAGAATCTCTATTCAAAGATCACTTTTATCCAAATTGGGCATAAACTAAGAGTTTTTTACGTTTCAACCGCTAAAAAAACATAGTGGCGACTCCAAATCAATCGGAAGAGGTTGAAGTCGAGCTCACCTCTCCCTAAATCGCAGGGCCGATCTTCCAATCGAAAGCCGGGTCGGGACAGCTGGCGACTCTGCTGGGGAAAACCCATAAGAGAGTCAGGCCAAAAGCCGCTAATTCATGGACTTGAATACTTTTTTTTACTTGTTTGTTTTATTAGAATAATAATTTGTTATGTGCTTTATTTGTCTTATTTATTTATTGAACTCTCTATCTTAAATATTTTTGTATCTTTTGGGGTGGTGAATTTATTTTTAACAATGGTTTTTATGCTTCCCCACACACAAACACAATACACTCGAATTATACACACATATGCCCTGAACCCGGATATTAATGATTAGGATTTGAGATAGAAGGGACATATGCTTTGCCGATAAATGACTTCGAGTCGTATCTGGTATTGGCAGAATGAACCACCCAGATCGTTCCCGGTATCATTAGTTAGCGGCTTGGAGGGTTCAATCCTTCTCGTTTCTAGCCCATGATATTTGGTTTCCTTTCTTTCGGGATTGGATGCGATCTGGTAACCTAAAAGTCTAAAGCTCTTACCGAGTCCACTTTAATTAAGACCTAGTATATCAGCATAGGGTTGTGACCTTTAGACTATTCAAAACCTTGTAAGTGTACCTTCTTTAGGACACGGGAAACATAACCTAAGTTTTGTTCACCATCATTCATAAATTGGGACTTTTGTCCCTAAAAAGTGTTCATGCCTCAATGTTATGAGGATGTCATTGCACTTTGATGTCCTTGTACCATAAGGACAGCTAAATAACTTTTCATTCCCTACCATGGGCTCAACGCCCTAGGGATAATTTTTCATTCCCTGCCATGGACTAAGCGCCCTAGGGATAATTTTCACTCCCTGCCATGGGCTAAAAGCGCCATATGGATAATTTTCCATTCCCTACCATGGGCTAAGAGCCCTAGGGATAATTTTCATTCCCTACTATGAGCTCAATGCCCTAGGGGTAATTTTCTTTCCCTTCAACGGGCTCCACACCCTATGAATATTTTTCATACCCTACGATGGGCTCAATGCCCTAGGGACAATTTTCATTCCCGACGATGGGCTCATCACCCTAGGGATGTATTGTCTTTCATCTGAATAAGCTCACAGCTTTATCATTTAACTCAGAATTAGCCTTAACAGTATAATAGGTGTCAAATTCATCATGATATTTTATTATATTGTAACTAAGGCTATACTTCCCCAAAATAGGGTATATACCCTAGGGGCATTCAAAATGCATTAACACCACTATATCAAGTTCATGCATGTCATTCACTCAAACATTCATTAAAATATATATCATTAAAACATTCATAAAAAATAAAAAAAATCATTCATCCATTTATACATGCATAATTCAAATATTCACAAAAAATACACATCATTCCAAAAGTTATATCATTCAAACATTCATATAATGAGTCAAAAGTAAAAATAGATAATTTACACATTCATTTATACATACATTCATAAAATCAAAATAAAAAAATCAAATATTCATCTGTTCGCTCATACTAAAAATGATACATCATCACACATTCATCTACATCTATATACGTTCATAAAAATAATAAATTCAAATGTTGCATTTCATGCACTATCATGCATCACTCATTATCTAAAAGGTAAAAATAAGTCAATTCATGCACTTTTATAGGTATACATTCACTCAACAAACAAAGACATATCATTCAAATACTACAAAAAACCAATTCATGAACTTCATATGCATTCAAAAGGAGAGACAAAAATATACTCAGATTTACATGCATCATATGTAAAAAAAAATCTACATCTCATATACCATGCATATCATCCAATTGTGCGTGAAACATTTCTATCTTCAATAATGAAATTCCTTTTTTGAGAGAGAATTTCTATCTTCTTTTTTTAGAGATATTTCTATCTTCATCAGTTCTTAGTGTTATGGCAATATCTTGCTATCCAAGCTAACTTGAAAGAGTTAAAACATCTTGCATTTAATAGATGCAATCTAGGTCTAAAACCTTGAGTTTCCTCAGAAATTGTCATCAACTACAAAATTGGTCTTGTG
The DNA here is from genome assembly GCF_001865875.1 of Lupinus angustifolius. NCBI lineage: Eukaryota > Viridiplantae > Streptophyta > Magnoliopsida > Fabales > Fabaceae > Lupinus > Lupinus angustifolius. Next base: position 5,016 of record NW_017718753.1, read on the forward strand.
GAGTACGCTTTCAAGATACCAAATGTCGGGCAAGATGTTTATTGAGCAATGCTAAGAAACAATCTAGATGTAATTAAGGACTGAAACCTAGAGTTTCCTCTAAGGTTGTTATCAACGCATGAGAAGCTATCAGGGTACGCCTCGTAGTAATCAAGTGTGGGATGAAATGTCTTAATATGCCAACTTCTCTCAATGAAAAATGACTTTTGTTTCTTTCTAAAATGTGTCTTTCAACCATTGACAAAAAAAACAAAAAAATACCATTCATATCATTATAACATCCATTAATCATTCCATAAATGCTCATTTCTAATTTGATCAAAATCACTTGCATCTCATATATATTCATTACTGCTCTAAAGCACCCCTACCACAAACGGCTTTAGGATTGATTTATGGCAGATCAAGAGATAACCCAGATGAATAAGTCAAAGGTGACAGAGCTCAAGGAACAAATGAGTGAAATGATGAAGATAATCTTAGTCCTACAACAAAGGAAATATAATACGAATTATCCTTCAACCTCTCATATGAGACCACACACCACCGAAGCCCACAACAAAAGCAATGACCATCTTCATAATGCTACGAGGAAGGAAAAGGAAGATATGAACATGTGGGATTCGATTGAAGAAAGATTGAAAGTCGTGGAGGGGGCTAACTATCTAGACATTAAAAATGCATTTGAGATGTGTCTGGTGCCTGATGTTGTCTTGCCGCCCAAATTCAAGGTTCTAGAATTTGAGAAGTATGATGGGACAACTTGTCCCAAAAGCCATTTGCACATGTATGCTAGAAAAATGTCGGTGTATCTTGACAATGATAAGTTATTGATCCATTGCTTCCAAGAAAGTCTGGTAGGAATAGCTACCACTTGGTATATCCACCTGGAGAGAGAAAAAGTGAAAACTTTTATTGATCTTTCTGATGCCTTTATCAAGCAGTATAAGTACAATGAAGACTCTGCTCCTGATAGAACTCAACTCTAGAACATGTCCATGAGGCAGAACGAGTCTTTCAAAGAATATGCTCAAAGATGGAGAGGAGTTGCTTCTCAAGTCTTACCCCGACTAGAGGAAGACGAGCAACTTGTCATCTTCATCAACACTCTCCATAACCCATATTTTGATCTTATGATATGC
>NW_017718754.1:0-12981 GCF_001865875.1 Lupinus angustifolius
TCAAAAAACTCAATGTCATTTCGATCTTCCCATTCAATAATTGTGGTTCATACACCACTTCAACATGCAAACTTAACCAAAGTTCATACATCACTTCAACATGTAAACATAACCAAAGTTCATACATCACTTCAACATGTAAACTTAACCACAGTTCATACATCACTCATGACATACATACATACATATCACCAAGTTAAGTCAAGACATACTCTTATACATACAAAGCATGCATCATTCTTGCATAACCATACCATCACAGGTGGTCAATCAAGTTACTTTCCACACCAAAACCTTCATTACGGCACACCAAAACCTTAATTATGACACACCAAAACCTTCATTTCGGAAAATGCGGGAATTGCCTCAACAAATCCCTAGTTCATCACGGCAAATGCGGGAATTACCTCAACAAATCCCTGGTTCATCACAATAAATGGGGGAATTGCCTCAACCAATCCCTGGTTCATCACGACAAATGCGGGAATTGCCTCAACAAATCTCTGGTTCATCACGAAAAATGCGGGAATTGCCTCAACAAATCCCTGGTTCATCATGGCAAATGCGGGAATTGCCTCAACAAATCCCTAGTTCATCACGGCAAATGCGGGAATTACCTCAACAAATCCCTGGTTCATCACAATAAATGGGGGAATTGCCTCAACCAATCCCTGGTTCATCACGACAAATGCGGGAATTGCCTCAACAAATCTCTGGTTATGATGTGAACCCGAATGAACCTAAGGAGGATAATGATGATTTAAGGGGCATGAGTGGGCCCATGACAAGGGCAAGGGCCAAACGAGTGCACAATGCACTTAGCCTACTCATCCAAGACATCAAGGAAATTCCCCTTAGCTCAAACCAAGGGAGTCACCTCTTTTATCACATCACATTACAAGTGGGCCAATGTAGGGACAATAAGCCCCAACCCTTTTAATAACGGCACGACCATGTTTCTAAAACATGGTTAGGACACAGTTATTGTGTCCTAAGTTGTTTCCTTTAAAGCATTTAATTTGTCATTGTTTTTAATTTCAGAATAAATGAAGCTTTGAAGATCATTCAAGTTGCCGTCCAAGCCTAGCAAGTTTGTGCCGTCCACTTAATTGTGACATCAAGTCAAGCATGAATTAATTTTCAAGGGGAACCGTCCACCAAGTCTTGCACAATTGATTGAGTCGTCCAAGCCAAGCAAGTTTGTGTCGTCCACTTAATTGTGACATCAAGTCCAGCATGACTTAATCTTCAAGGGGAACCGTCCACCAAGTCTTGCACAATTGATTGAGCCGTCCAAACTTGAACTCAAGGTGCCGCCCATCATAAATGCCTAAACATTGAGAGTTGTTGTGCCGTCCACCAAGTCTTGCACTATTTTGACAAATTTATTAGAGAATTCATTTATTTTTCGGTTATTGTTTTAAACATAATAAAATTGAAACAACAGTTATAAAGTGAAAAAAGGATGGGAGAAGCCGGTGGTGGTTTGATATCCCCTTCTTCTTCATCATTCATTAATAAGAGGTAAAGTTTTCAGAAGAAAAAGTGAAACCAATTCCAACCCTTTCATTTTCTATTCTCTAATAATTCTCCTATTTAACCACAACAAGATATACAATCCAGAGGGCAAGGATATTTTCCAACAAAAAGGGAGAAAAGAAGACAAAAGTTTCTCCCCAAAATAGGGAGTTTTCTATTGTGTTTATATCTTCATCACCTCTCACCTGCGAAAACAAATAATTATATCAAAAAATTGATCAATTAAAGCAAGAGAGCGTCTGCAAGACTGCAAGAGCACCTTCTTTCGGTGAGTGAAAGAGACTTAGGTTGCTCAAATTGCTTTTAGTGAAACCTGAGAAAGCTAGAGGCATTGATGGGGTTATACTCCCAAATGGGTAACATAAGTGAAAAGGTATATTTGATCTTCCTTTTGTAGCAACTTATCATGAGTTTATGTTGGTCTATTTGTAATCAGAATTTAATAAGCATTTTATATGATGTGGAATATACTTTTAGTCTTACTAATTATTTGCTTAACCAATATATATTCAATAAAGGTTCTTATTTCTTAATTCCTGCGTGCATGTCTCCACATGACTAATGCTAATAAGAATTCATAAAGTCCAGTGTCATGGTAAACATCCAAAAATGTGGTCTTTTATTTCTCATTATATATAGGTACATATTCTTGCAAATAAATAAACCGTGAAGTGATAATTGATAAGGTTAATAGCATTAGATGATTTTAATGTGCCTATGGTGCTGGAAGCTTTAGTTTTGATTGTTATATGAGATACTTTTACCCATATATATCCCACAAAAATTGGTAAGGTATCAATTACATTTCTAGGGGCATTGGATATACATAATAAACCGTGTGCATTTTTTTTTTGAGTGAGGTTGTGACATTACTTTGACCCATCCAATCCAGACTACACATACTTATCTACTTTGTAATAATTTCACTGCACTTTTAATAAGCATACTGTGTGCAACACTTTTTCTATTACTATTGTATATAAATTCACTTATTTTGAATAATAACTATTATAATACTTTTCATTATATCCTTAATAATAGAGATTTATAATTCATCAGCCACTTATAGCTATAAAGCTTTTGATGCTAAGTGATGCTCAACGTTTTAATAGGATTTCATATATATAATAATAATAGTAACTCATGAATTAAGATTAAGTTTAATATAAAAATTCTCAAAAAAATTATGTTTTAATCAAACGATTAGATATGAAATTTTTATAGTAAGGTCATGATTCCAGTCGTCTCTAACTTCTCTGAATATGGAAAGAAGGTATACGACCAACACCATCTCTAACCTATTAATTCCATACAAAAATATAATCAAAAACTATTTCATCATTTAATAAAATATGGAATTTTTATAGTAAGGTTATGGTTCGAGTTGTCTCTAACTTCCCTGAAAATAAGAAGAAGATTTACGACCAATACCATCTCTAAATCATTAGTTCCATTAAATTAAAACAATCATATACTAAATATTTCAAAATCCACAAAATCAATTCCACCAAATCTATCAATACCAAAACGACATTTTCAATAAAATCAAACCAACCAACTAACCAATTTTTCGAACTAGAACTACGTAGTCTTGATTTCCCTATTGCACCTAGGGATACGTAAGAGCAAGATAACCTCTTGTGAGACACTAATATAAAAAATAAAAAATGTTTTGTTTCAACCGCTAAAAAAACATAGTGGCGACTCCAAATCAATCGGAAGAGGTTGAAGTCGAGCTCACCTCTCCCTAAATCGCAGGGCCGATCTTCCAATCGAAAGCCGGGTCGGGACAGCTGGCGACTCTGCTGGGGAAAACCCATAAGAGAGTCAGGCCAAAAGCCGCTAATTCATGGACTTGAATACTTTTTTTTACTTGTTTGTTTTATTAGAATAATAATTTGTTATGTGCTTTATTTGTCTTATTTATTTATTGAACTCTCTATCTTAAATATTTTTGTATCTTTTGGGGTGGTGAATTTATTTTTAACAATGGTTTTTATGCTTCCCCACACACAAACACAATACACTCGAATTATACACACATATGCCCTGAACCCGGATATTAATGATTAGGATTTGAGATAGAAGGGACATATGCTTTGCCGATAAATGACTTCGAGTCGTATCTGGTATTGGCAGAATGAACCACCCAGATCGTTCCCGGTATCATTAGTTAGCGGCTTGGAGGGTTCAATCCTTCTCGTTTCTAGCCCATGATATTTGGTTTCCTTTCTTTCGGGATTGGATGCGATCTGGTAACCTAAAAGTCTAAAGCTCTTACCGAGTCCACTTTAATTAAGACCTAGTATATCAGCATAGGGTTGTGACCTTTAGACTATTCAAAACCTTGTAAGTGTACCTTCTTTAGGACACGGGAAACATAACCTAAGTTTTGTTCACCATCATTCATAAATTGGGACTTTTGTCCCTAAAAAGTGTTCATGCCTCAATGTTATGAGGATGTCATTGCACTTTGATGTCCTTGTACCATAAGGACAGCTAAATAACTTTTCATTCCCTACCATGGGCTCAACGCCCTAGGGATAATTTTTCATTCCCTGCCATGGACTAAGCGCCCTAGGGATAATTTTCACTCCCTGCCATGGGCTAAAAGCGCCATATGGATAATTTTCCATTCCCTACCATGGGCTAAGAGCCCTAGGGATAATTTTCATTCCCTACTATGAGCTCAATGCCCTAGGGGTAATTTTCTTTCCCTTCAACGGGCTCCACACCCTATGAATATTTTTCATACCCTACGATGGGCTCAATGCCCTAGGGACAATTTTCATTCCCGACGATGGGCTCATCGCCCTAGGGATGTATTGTCTTTCATCTGAATAAGCTCACAGCTTTATCATTTAACTCAGAATTAGCCTTGGTGAAGATTGAGCATAAAACTTATAAGGTTGAGGTTCAGAAGGATTAGCAGGGGTAGATTCTGGTTCATGAGCAGGAGGTTTATCTTTCTTATGCTTATAGGTCCGGTCATGAAGATCAAATGTGAAGCCCATTTTGTGGATTACATCTACATCAATATGGCTTTCACGAGGATTAAGCGGGACCTTAGTTTCTCCAGCAGTAGAAACATCGAAATGCTCAAGGATTTTTTGTTATGATGATTGCATATGGCAAAGGGCTTTGTGTTCCTTTTACATATCACATTTGTCTCATTATCATCAGAGTCCAATTGATTTTTAGATTAAATTTCATAGCATACATCAATTGGAGTTCTATGTCACTTATTTGACAGTGATTTGAAAATTTTGGTTAGATGACATAACTTAGAAAATAATGAAGCAAACAGTCTTCTAGTTTGAGATGTCTAGTAGAAATGATATCTCTATTTTTAATAGTTTCACCATAACCCTGTTGCTTAAGCGTTTCTATTTCCTCTTTGGTTATTCTACACAGAGAATAATAAAAATCTTTTCGATCATAATTTTCCCATTCGCATACAAGGTTGAAACCTGCCATGCTCCCCTGATAGGGTATGTTACAGCACAATGAACTCATAGTATTCAAATCCAAAGTAATGTCTTTTCCTTTTACATAGGAAGTAAGACGGTTTTCCTAAAGTTCATGTTACAGTAAAATACTCTAATTATTTCAGGATAAATTTCATTTGATTCACAACATAAATTGAAAAGGTTTTGTTGTCTCACGAGATAAGGAAATAGAAAATCTTCAAACTCAAATTTCCTGAGATTGCCGTATTTGGGAGTGAAGATAATGCGACCATGGAAGTGCACCTCAAAGATGAAGTACCTTGGTTCCTTTGAGTAGGATTGGTGTGTTGCTTCTTGGTTCTAGATGAGGAAGCCATTGAAATGAGTTTTTGAAAAGTTAGGTTTTTAGGTTTTGGAGATTTGGGGGTTTTTGATTTAGGCCACTAAACACAAAAATGATGGTTTAGAAGTGAAAATGTGATATGAAAGCATACAAAATCACTCAAAACAGATCAAAACCAAAGATTTTAGAGAGAGAGAGAGGTGGCCACGAAGAGGGTTTGAAGTGAGGAAGAAGATGAGTTTGAAAAAGTTTAAAAATGTTGAAACCTCTACTGCTCTCTCCAAGGCTTAGCGTCATCAAACACTGGGATCCCATGTCTCCATTTCAAGAAGAAAGTTGATTTTCAACTACATATCTTTTTCAGAAGAATATACTAATGCATTGATCATGCGAATTTACCATCTCATACTTCATTCCACAAATCTCATTCCAAAAAAACAAAAAAAACCCAAATTAATTCAGGCATTAATATTAGATATTTGATTAAATAATTTTGAAATAGAGGATGATACAAATGTAAGACCCAAAATGGTGTGAATCCTAAGGCAAATCTTTCTGATGACACAAGGCATCTTTGAAAATCTCAAACACTATGAAGATATCCCTAGTCACCCCATTTGAGCCCTAGGCTTTATGAAAGAAGATTTTTCTAAAAAACCCACAAAATATCTATAACCCGGGGCAGGGTAGTTGTTCAGCTGTTTTCCTTGACATTCAATTATTGAAAAACAAATACACTCTACCTACATCATTTTTCGATCTAACTCAAGGATTGAAAATCCAATACTAGTCAAATAAGAACATTCATCGATTAAAGTGCATAATAACAAATAAGGCAAAAAATATACAAATGGCCCGCTGAGAATCCTCAATAAAAATCTCAAGAAAAAGTTATGGCAAATAAAGTGCACTATTAATGACCGCAAAAATTAATAACTCAAATACCTCTCGGGAAGATTAGCGCCTAAATATTAGGCCTTCAGCTACTACATCAAAAAACTCAAACAAAATTTTAATACTTGAATGTCATGTTAGAAAATAGTTGAGAATAGGACAAAGGAGAAAGGAGAAAGTAGAAAGGGATTTGGGAAACACATTTTTAAGCCTTATTATTTTTCTTTGTAACTCTTAGCCAGGCCACGATACAAGCTCAAAAGACCTTGTCGAGGATATGATTTTCCTAAGAAATGTACTGGGGCAAACAAATGCCAACTCCAAATAAATATCATAAAGTTTTGATGAAATATCTCATTTTTAATGCATCGGATTAAATCCCAGTCTACCATCATAGCTATCACCACCACATCAATACTCAAAACCCAAAAACAAAAATCCAAATTTGCTTGATCATTGTTTTTAGTATTTCTTTTTAAAGAGTTGTGCATGGAGAATTCACATGACAAATGGAAATTAAAAGAACGATATCAATTCAAACCGGGGCAGTTTGTGGAGGCTGATCTCGTTTCTCGAAAGAAACCTATAACTTGGGCAAGGCTGAAGTTGCTCATCATGAACCAGTCCAAAATCCATCAACCAAGCAGAGGCACGATCTTGCATCCTCGCCTTCAAACTTCAAGGTTGACTCATGCTTTCATGCACTTATGACTGTCACTTGAGGTTGTTCAAAAATAGCCCCAAAAAAACAAGCATAAATATAAAAAGAAAAGGAGTGATAAGTTGGAAACCCGCAAGGGCGACCTAAGAAAAGGAGAGTAATGCTAATTCAAAAACCTGAAAAGGCGATTTAGTATATAAAAAAAAAAGAGAATTCCTGACAGGTACCTACACAAGGTATTCTAGGTAAAAAATTAGGGAAAATAAATGAACATCCTCAAGTGAAAATTCACTATTGCTCATCCTCAACCATGCAAAGTGGGGACATTTTTGAAGTGATTCTTTCTAAGACCATCTTAGTGAAGCCTACAAGGACAATTTGAGCAGAAGGATGACATCCAACACATCAAGGTGGGGCAATTATTAGGTTGATTTTGCGTTTCAAGCCAAAAACACCAAGAAGCCCAAAACTAGTGCAATGCAGAAGTTGTTCATTATGGACCAATCTCTGACACTCAACCAAGTTGGGACAACATATTGTGTTCTCGCCTTTAAACTTCAAGAGTAACTCATATCTTCATACATTTATGATAGTCACACTTGAGGGTGTTCAAAAACTAATATAGTCAAAGCAGCAAAAACAAAAACAAAAACAAAAAAGAAAGAAGAAAAGAGCACTAGGTTGAAAACCTGCAAGGGTGACCTAAAGAAAAGGAGAGCAATGCTAATTCAAAAACCTTAAAATGTGCTTTAGTATTTTAAAAAAAAAATAGAATTCCCGACAGATACCTACATCAGGTATTCTGGGCAAAAATTAGGGAAATAAATGAACACCCTCAAGTGAAAACTTACTATTTCTCACCTTCAACCATGCAAACTGGGGCAAGCATTTGAAGTATAAGTTACAATATATGTTTGAAAAGATTCCCTACAAGGCTATGATAATGATACGGGGATAATTTATTGGATGATCATACTCTTCCAATAAATTCTTGACAAGACACCCGGCATTTAATTGATTCACCTACTACAAACTGGGGCAGTTCCTCGAAGGATCAAAGTGACCTTTAAAAGCGAGCATCTCATCAACAACTCTGTCAACTAATGCCAGTCATAAAAAGGTTGTGAAACCAATAGTTTTAAGGGTGCTCAAGAGCAGTTTCGATACAAGTGAATAAAAAATTCAAATCCATTTTTTCAAAAAACTCAATGTCATTTCGATCTTCCCATTCAATAATTGTGGTTCATACACCACTTCAACATGCAAACTTAACCAAAGTTCATACATCACTTCAACATGTAAACATAACCAAAGTTCATACATCACTTCAACATGTAAACTTAACCACAGTTCATACATCACTCATGACATACATACATACATATCACCAAGTTAAGTCAAGACATACTCTTATACATACAAAGCATGCATCATTCTTGCATAACCATACCATCACAGGTGGTCAATCAAGTTACTTTCCACACCAAAACCTTCATTACGGCACACCAAAACCTTAATTATGACACACCAAAACCTTCATTTCGGAAAATGCGGGAATTGCCTCAACAAATCCCTAGTTCATCATGGCAAATGCGGGAATTGCCTCAACGAATCTCTGGTTCATCACGACAAATGCGGGAATTGCCTCAACAAATCTCTGGTTCATCACGGCAAATGCGGGAATTGCCTCAACAAATCCCTGGTTCATCATGGCAAATGCGAGAATTGCCTCAACAAATCCATGGTGCATCATGACAAATGCGGGAATTGCCTCAACAAATCTCTGGTTCATCACGAAAAATGCGGGAATTGCCTCAACAAATCCCTGGTTCATCATGGCAAATGCGGGAATTGCCTCAACAAATCCCTAGTTCATCACGGCAAATGCGGGAATTACCTCAACAAATCCCTGGTTCATCACAATAAATGGGGGAATTGCCTCAACCAATCCCTGGTTCATCACGACAAATGCGGGAATTGCCTCAACAAATCTCTGGTTATGATGTGAACCCGAATGAACCTAAGGAGGATAATGATGATTTAAGGGGCATGAGTGGGCCCATGACAAGGGCAAGGGCCAAACGAGTGCACAATGCACTTAGCCTACTCATCCAAGACATCAAGGAAATTCCCCTTAGCTCAAACCAAGGGAGTCACCTCTTTTATCACATCACATTACAAGTGGGCCAATGTAGGGACAATAAGCCCCAACCCTTTTAATAACGGCACGACCATGTTTCTAAAACATGGTTAGGACACAGTTATTGTGTCCTAAGTTGTTTCCTTTAAAGCATTTAATTTGTCATTGTTTTTAATTTCAGAATAAATGAAGCTTTGAAGATCATTCAAGTTGCCGTCCAAGCCTAGCAAGTTTGTGCCGTCCACTTAATTGTGACATCAAGTCAAGCATGAATTAATTTTCAAGGGGAACCGTCCACCAAGTCTTGCACAATTGATTGAGTCGTCCAAGCCAAGCAAGTTTGTGTCGTCCACTTAATTGTGACATCAAGTCCAGCATGACTTAATCTTCAAGGGGAACCGTCCACCAAGTCTTGCACAATTGATTGAGCCGTCCAAACTTGAACTCAAGGTGCCGCCCATCATAAATGCCTAAACATTGAGAGTTGTTGTGCCGTCCACCAAGTCTTGCACTATTTTGACAAATTTATTAGAGAATTCATTTATTTTTCGGTTATTGTTTTAAACATAATAAAATTGAAACAACAGTTATAAAGTGAAAAAAGGATGGGAGAAGCCGGTGGTGGTTTGATATCCCCTTCTTCTTCATCATTCATTAATAAGAGGTAAAGTTTTCAGAAGAAAAAGTGAAACCAATTCCAACCCTTTCATTTTCTATTCTCTAATAATTCTCCTATTTAACCACAACAAGATATACAATCCAGAGGGCAAGGATATTTTCCAACAAAAAGGGAGAAAAGAAGACAAAAGTTTCTCCCCAAAATAGGGAGTTTTCTATTGTGTTTATATCTTCATCACCTCTCACCTGCGAAAACAAATAATTATATCAAAAAATTGATCAATTAAAGCAAGAGAGCGTCTGCAAGACTGCAAGAGCACCTTCTTTCGGTGAGTGAAAGAGACTTAGGTTGCTCAAATTGCTTTTAGTGAAACCTGAGAAAGCTAGAGGCATTGATGGGGTTATACTCCCAAATGGGTAACATAAGTGAAAAGGTATATTTGATCTTCCTTTTGTAGCAACTTATCATGAGTTTATGTTGGTCTATTTGTAATCAGAATTTAATAAGCATTTTATATGATGTGGAATATACTTTTAGTCTTACTAATTATTTGCTTAACCAATATATATTCAATAAAGGTTCTTATTTCTTAATTCCTGCGTGCATGTCTCCACATGACTAATGCTAATAAGAATTCATAAAGTCCAGTGTCATGGTAAACATCCAAAAATGTGGTCTTTTATTTCTCATTATATATAGGTACATATTCTTGCAAATAAATAAACCGTGAAGTGATAATTGATAAGGTTAATAGCATTAGATGATTTTAATGTGCCTATGGTGCTGGAAGCTTTAGTTTTGATTGTTATATGAGATACTTTTACCCATATATATCCCACAAAAATTGGTAAGGTATCAATTACATTTCTAGGGGCATTGGATATACATAATAAACCGTGTGCATTTTTTTTTTGAGTGAGGTTGTGACATTACTTTGACCCATCCAATCCAGACTACACATACTTATCTACTTTGTAATAATTTCACTGCACTTTTAATAAGTATACTGTGTACAACACTTTTTCAATTACTATTTTGAATAATAACTATTATAATACTTTTCATTATATCCTTAATAATAGATATTTATAATTCATCATCCACTTATAGCTATAAAGCTTTTGATGCTAAGTGATGCTCAACGTTTTAATAGGATTTCATATATATAATAATAATAGTAACTCATGAATTAAGATTAAGTTTAATATAAAAATTCTCAAAAAATTATGTTTTAATCAAACGATTAGATATGAAATTTTTATAGTAAGGTCATGATTCCAGTCGTCTCTAACTTCTCTGAATATGGAAAGAAGGTATACGACCAACACCATCTCTAACCTATTAATTCCATACAAAAATATAATCAAAAACTATTTCATCATTTAATAAAATATGGAATTTTTATAGTAAGGTTATGGTTCGAGTTGTCTCTAACTTCCCTGAAAATAAGAAGAAGATTTACGACCAATACCATCTCTAAATCATTAGTTCCATTAAATTAAAACAATCATATACTAAATATTTCAAAATCCACAAAATCAATTCCACCAAATCTATCAATACCAAAACGACATTTTCAATAAAATCAAACCAACCAACTAACTAATTTTTCGAACTAGAACTTCGTAGTCTTGATTTCCTATTGCACCTAGGGATACGTAGGAGCAAGATAACCTCTTGTGAGACACAAATAAAAAAAATAAAAATGTTTTGTTTCAACGATTAAATGTTTAAATTTGTTTAATGGTATAAAAGTTCATGTTATTAGCGAGGGTACTGTTTTAATATAGGGGACGGGGTGCTAATACCTTTCCTGATCCGTAATCGACTCCCGAGCTCAAAATCTCTATTCAAAGACCACTTTTATCCAAATTGGGCATAAACTAAGAGTTTTCTACGTTTCAACCGCTAAAAAAAAACATAGTGGCGACTCCAAATCAATCGGAAGAGGTAGAAGTCGAGCTCACCTCTTCCTAAGTCGCAGGGCCGGTCTTCCAACCGAAAATCGGGTCACGACATGATCGAAAAGATTTCTATCATTCGTTATGTAGACTTTCAAAAAGGGAAATAGAAATGCATAAGCACCAGGGCTTTGGAGAGACTGTCAAAAACCGAGACATCCTATCTACTAGATATCTCAAGCTTGAGGACCGTTTGCCTCATTATTTTTTGAGCTATGTCATCTTACCAAAATTTTCAAATATTTCTCAAATAAGTGACATAGAACTCCAATTGATTTATGTTTTAAAGTTTAACATCAAAATCAATTCGACTCTAATGATAATGAGACAAATGTGGACTGTTAGAGGTACTCAAAGTCATTTGTCATATGCAATCTTCATAGCCAACATTCTTCAGCATTTCGGTGTTTCTACAAATGGTGAAACAAAGGTGCCTCTGAATCTTCGAGAAAGCCAAATTGATGTGAAAGTGATCCACAAAATGGGTTTCATCCAAGACCCTCGAACCCGCATCTACAAACATAGAACCGACAAGCCGATTGTTGCTGCTGAACCATCTGAACCTGAAGCTCCTAACTCTTCTGAACCACAACCGTCTGAGTTTCATGTTCAATCGTCCTCATCTGCTGCCATGCCCACGAACCAAATGATTATGGATGAGTTGGTTTTTCTCCGAGGCTACATCACTAACCGAATGGATGCTCTCGACTCTCAGAATCAACAAATCCAATATGAACTTCATTGTCTCTCCTCTAGAATGGATAGCATGGATATTGATGAAGACAATTCGAAGCCTGAGTCTTAGAATATCTGTTGTTAGGATTTTCTGGTTGTACTATTTTCAAATCTCGGACAAAATTTTTTTTTTTTGCTTATTTATTATTTTTAAGTTATTGCTGCATATTCCTGGACAAGTTACTTTATGATGTTTTGTGCTTTATTGTTCCATTCATGGATACCTATTTGAAACATCTTGTTTATGCATTGCAATACTTTCTTATCTATATCTTAATCCATACATGAGTATATGCTACAATATTAATATATCTTAATTATATAAAGTGTATGAATGCTATATATATTGTGCTGGAATCTCTTTGCCTTTCTACTTTTTGATGAAGTCAAATGGGGAGAAAATTTGGAGTGTATTTTCTGTAAAATTATATTTCAGACACATTACTCCAAAAGATAGGGGAGCATACAAGATAGGGGGAGCATACAAGATAGGGGGAGCATACTCAAGTCAAAACTTCAACATATCTCAAAGTATGCTGCTCTCAAGAAAATTACATTGTCAAGAAGATATTGGTTTGTCATCATCAAAAGGGGGAGATTGTGAAGAAGATCTTTGCTCCTGACCTTGGCAAGGTTTTGA
>NW_017718755.1:0-40804 GCF_001865875.1 Lupinus angustifolius
TAATTTTAAATGAACAGTGGACAGTGAGTTTGGGTAATCGATTACCCACTATCAGTAATCAATTATTGAGAGCTGTTGCATAAGATTTCAGATTTCAAAATGAAATGTTTTCACTCCAAACGAAATCTCTTCACTTCAAACAACTCCTACACTTTTAGAAAGGCACCATGGGTTTTTGGAAAGTCTATATAAAGGCTCTAACTCTCACAACACAAACATACAACAACACACAACTCTTATACAATTTCCAAAAGCTCTTAAACTTATTCTGAAGTTATTTCTCTATACTTTTTGCAACTTGCACTCAAACTTTCAATGTCATTTTTCTAAGTTGCTTAAAAGTGTTTCAAAGTTTTCCAAAGAGCATTATTACTTGGTATACATAAAGAGTTGATTGGATTGTAAGTTATACTACTTTCATAATTGTAAAGGCAATTTGCCATTGTTATACATTCTTCTTTATTATTACATAATACTTTCTTTCACGGGGTGTGAAAAGAAAGGGGATTTGAATCACTTGGAAAGGTGTTTTCCAAGAGTGAATAAGAATTAGGGAGTGTGTAAGGTACATAGAAATCTCGGGGTGAGATATTTGAAAGTAATTGTCTTCCCTGTCCTTTTCCATTAATTTGGAACCGTATATATACAATGATTATGCATGACCAATATAGAAACCTATTAACTATACATCAATGATTTACTTAAAATAGATTAGGAAGGTATTGCTTATTCTATGAATGGAAAAGATACAGATATAATTACAAGAATATTCTAGCAAATATTCTAGTCTATCACACCCCCGCAGTGGAAGCGGGAGGTTCCCGTACGCTGAGACTGGCTCGAAATTCATCAAAGAGTATGCGCGGGAGCCCCTTAGTAAATATGTCTGCAATCTGATGACGGGATGGGACATGAAGAACGTGAGCTTGACCGCGAGCCACCTTCTCGCGAACAAAGTGAATATCCAGCTCGATGTGCTTCGTGCGTTGGTGTTGAACTGGGTTGCCGGAGAGATAGATGGCACTAACATTGTCACAGTACACCAAAGTTGCTTTTAGGATCGGAAAATTCAGTTCTAGGAGAAGATTCCGAATCCAGCATGACTCGGACACGACATTGGCTACGCCTCTATATTCAGCTTCAGCACTAGAGCGAGAGAGGGTAGGTTGTCGCTTAGATGACCATGAGATAAGATTATCACCAAGAAAGACACAATAACCAGATGTAGAACGCCTTGTGTCAGGACAGCCACCCCAATCAGCATCAGTGTAGGAAGTAAGATTGGAGATGGATGAAGGGTACAAATGTAAACCGAAATGCAGAGTGCCTTGCACATAACGCAAAATGCGTTTTAGAGCGTTCATATGTTCGCTTTTGGGAGCATGCATGTGAAGGCATATCTGCTGGACAGCATATGAAATATCTGGTCGAGTAAATGTGAGATACTGGAAAGCACCTACGAGGCTCCGATAATGAGTGGGATCCTCAACCAAAACACCTGAGGAGATACTGAGTTTTTGTTTGGTGTCAATAGGTGTAGCGGACGGTTTGCAAGATGACATGCCTGCCCGATCAAGAATCTCTGCTGCATAATTTTTCTGACAAAGAAATAGACCACCTGAATGTCTCGTTACTGCAATGCCTAAAAAATAGCTGAGAGGGCCCAAATCCTTCATAGCAAATTCGGAAGCAAGCAGCATCATGATGGATTTCCGAAGAGCATCAGTGGATGTAATGAGAAGGATATCATCTACATATAGAAGAAGGTATGCAATGTCCTGGCCTTTACGGTAGATGAATAAAGAATGGTCTGATTTGCTGTGAAGGAAGCCGATGGTGGAGACATAGTCAGCAAACCTCTGGTACCACGCTCGAGGAGCCTGTTTGAGGCCGTATAGAGATTTGTGCAGACGACAGACATAATCCGGATGAACAGGATCGCGGAAACCCATGGGCTGATGCATATAGACTGTCTCACGAAGATTGCCATGTAAAAAGGCATTCTGGACATCTAACTGATGGATGGGCCATGAGTATGATAAGGCAATGCTGAGAACCGTCCGGATAGTTGCTGGTTTCACCACAGGGCTAAATGTTTCATCACAATCCACTCCAACTTTTTGAGACCTGCCATCACAAACAAGACGAGCCTTATAGCGCTCAAAAGAACCGTCAGATTTCTTTTTATGACGAAAAATCCACATAGATCGAATAATATTAACACCACAAGGTCGGGGGACCAAATCCCACGTCTTATTTTTAATAAGAGCATCAAATTCTTCTTGCATGGCGGATTTCCAATGTGGATCGGACAAGGCTAAATATGGAGTTTTCGGAATGGGAGAGGGTAAGAGGTCATTAGCTGAGGCAGATAGGTTGAATAGGCGTTTGGGTTTGGAAATTCCACGCATGCTGCGTGTTGTTATGGTCCTGGCGGGTTGGGGAATTTGCTGGTCATGTGGTGGAGATGGGTTGGTTTGGATGATGGTCTGTGGATCATGGTTGTTGTTTGGGGAAGCTGTTTGGGTTGTAGCTGGAGGGTTGGCGGTAATGGGCTGCAAAGTTTGATTTTGCCAGTGATGGAGGTGGGAAGGATGGAGAGTATCATCTAGAAAATCATATGCAGCTTTTGAGGGTAAATGTAGCTTAGTAAAAGGAAATTGAGTTTCATCAAAAATTACATGCCGCGAAATAATTATTTTTCTTGTTGACAAATCATAACATTTATAACCTCTGTGATTGGATGGGTAGCCCAAGAAAACACATGGGGTAGAGCGAGGTTGTAATTTATGGATACTGGTAGAAGGAAGTAGTGGGTAACATAAACAACCAAAAACCCGGAGTTGTGTATAAGTGGGATCCCGGTGATACAAGATTTGAGTGGGTGACTTGTGATTTAGAGATTTATGTGGGAGAATATTTAACAGATAAGTTGCCATTTGTAGGGCATGATGCCAAAAAGAAGTGGGCATGGAAGAATGGACAAGTAGAGTGCGAATCATGTTATTGATGGTGCGGATTTTTCGTTCTGCTTTACCATTCTGAGGAGAAGTGTGTGGGCAAGAAAAACGAAAAATAAGACCGTTAGCATCACAATATTTTCGAAAAGACTCATTGTCAAATTCGCGTCCATTGTCACATTGAAAACATTTGATGGTTTTATCAAATTGAGTTTTAATAAGAGAACTCAAGGATGAAAAAATAGAGTAGACTTGTGATTTGTTGCTAATAGGGAAAGTCCACAAAAAATTAGAGTAATCATCCAAGAACAAAACATAATATTTATGCCCAGCAGTGCTTAAAATAGGAGAAGTCCATAAGTCGCTATGCATAATAGAAAAAGGCATTAAAGTATGAGATTGAGAAGCATAAAATGGCAACTTAACATGTTTTCCAAGAACACAAGAGTCACAAAAGGAATTTGAAATTAAATTATTACAATCAATGAGCTTATTTTTGCTAAGAGATCGCAAAACAAATGAACCCGGGTGCCCTAAGCGATTGTGCCATAAACTGGATGTAAGAGATGCAAAAGTGGATGGATGGGAGACAGAATAATTATTTGTGATAGGATAAAGATCCCCAATACTATCACATCTCATGAGTGGCGTCCCCGTCTGAAAATCATTCACAGAGAATCCAAAAGGGTCAAAAGCAATAGAAACATTATTGTCAGTAGTGAGACGGCGGACAGAAATTAAATTTTTAATTATTTGCGGGGCATGTAGAACATTTTGTAGTTTTAAAGGTTTTGTAGGTGTAGAAAGGGTTGATTGTCCATAGCCACGAATTGGAATTTGTTGTCCACTGCCAACAATAATAGTTTGATTTGAGTTACTCATATTAGAATAAGACGAGAGATTACCTTGTGATGCCGTCATATGAGAGGTTGCCCCAGTATCCATATACCACTGACCATCTGGAGGATTGAGGGACATAGTGTGCATGGCGGCTTCAATGTCTGTGGGTGCAAGAGAAGGTGTGCTGGCTGCATAGGCCTGCGGACGTGGGCCTAATAATCCTTGTTGCTTTGGAGGACCACTGGGGCGAGTCCATTGAGAGGACGGATATGGGCAAGGAGGGAGTGTCCATGGTGGTGACATCCAACCCCACTGATACTGCTGCCAGGGAGCAGGAGGAGACTGCCACGGTGATGTGGTGGCCTGCTGGAATGGTTGACCACTGCCACGTCCGCCGCTACGGTGACCACGTCCGCCATTTCTGCCGTAACTACTGCGGTTTTTATTGGCAGAATTGCGGCTGTTATTCTTCTTGCCGCCGCGGTTATCATTGGAATAGGAGGCTTCAGCAAGGTGGTTCGGTTGTGTTGCGATCATGACAGCCTGAGCGCCGGTCGCCGCCATCTTAATTAGACCGGCTTCTTCAAGAGTAAGCATAGAGCGGGCCTGATAAAATTGAGGAAGAGGATTGCTTTGCCGAATCAATGTTCCGACCCCTTTGTATGCATCAGTGAGGCCGGAAACAAGTTGAAGAACGAGTCGCTGATTAGATACAGGGGCTCCAACGTTCTTCAATTGGTCAGAAATGGTTTTGAGTTGCTGACAGTAGGCTGAAGCAGTGGGAAAATCCTCCATGCGAATGGAGGAAAACTCCTGCTCGAGAGTGACTGCACGAGCATGTTGATTATCTTGGAAGATGTTGGTCAATCGATTCCAGGCCTCCATGGCAGTGGAGTCTGGTTCAATGATGGTAGCCAAAAGGTCGCTGGAGATAGTGGAATAGATCCACTGTAGAACTGTGGCATCAAGAGTTGTCCATAGTTCTTTCTCATCATCAGTTTCAGGTGCCTTCTTCTCCATGCCTGGTGCAGGAGGAATGATATGATGGAGGACCTTATGAGAGCGAGCATGGATTTTGAAAAGTTCAACCCATGTACCAAATTGAACGTTTTCCATCTCAAGAACAATGGGGATGTGGTTCTTGATGTTGGTTACGGCGAGAGCCGGATGGAAAGGGTTCTTTGTTGAAGAGGAAGAAGAGGGAGGCGGTGTAGTAATAGACGCAGGGGTTGGGGAGGACATGATCACAGGCTGAGGAAAGAAAAAGAAAGAGAATAAGAGAGAGTGGAGAGTCTAAGGATTGCAACCTAGGTCTCGTGATACCATGAAAGTAATTGTCTTCCTGTCCTTTTCCATTAATCTGGAACCGTATATATACAATGATTATGCATGACCAATATAGAAACCTATTAACTATACATCAATGATTTACTTAAAATAGATTAGGAAGGTATTGCTTATTCTATGAATGGAAAAGATACAGATATAATTACAAGAATATTCTAGCAAATATTCTAGTCTATCACACCCCCGCAGTGGAAGCGGGAGGTTCCCGTACGCTGAGACTGGCTCGAAATTCATCAAAGAGTATGCGCGGGAGCCCCTTAGTAAATATGTCTGCAATCTGATGACGGGATGGGACATGAAGAACGTGAGCTTGACCGCGAGCCACCTTCTCGCGAACAAAGTGAATATCCAGCTCGATGTGCTTCGTGCGTTGGTGTTGAACTGGGTTGCCGGAGAGATAGATGGCACTAACATTGTCACAGTACACCAAAGTTGCTTTTAGGATCGGAAAATTCAGTATAACTCTTGATTTTGCAGAAAAAGTGGCCATAATTTTAAATCAACTAATTCACCCTCTCTTAGTTGCAACCTCGTTCTTACAATTGGCACCAGAATAAATAACTTAACCTTCCCTTATATCTTATTAAAAAACAAACTAAACCTCATAATAAAAAAGTGATAAATGATTAAAATAACTCTACAATATGAAGACAAAAAATAACTTTCATTCAAAATGTTAGTTTCCTTAGAAACTTTCACATGATTGAACATGCAAAGACGTTTTCATCATTGAAGGTTTGATTGGGATAAAGATATTGGGTAGAGTACTGAGGAGGGTAGCTATACAAAATTATAGGTTCATTATTATTGGGTTTCTCATGAATTTCTTTGGGTTTCACTTCTTTTTTTTGCTCATTTTTTATAATCTCTGAATGTTTTCCAAGTTGCTTCTTGACATATTCAACAAGTGTTGTTGTCTCCATTGTTCCTTTAACAATGACTTGTGATGTTTCACGGTTCACTTCCACAGATTGAGCACCTGTTATAAATTAACACATTAGATAGATACTAAAGACAATGCTTCTTTGTTAATGTAAGTAATTAATCATTCAATTATATAATAGCTATATATATGGTCTTAAAGACCTTTATCAATTCTTATTATTTATTTCCGTTTATTTCAACAACAAAAATGGTTAATTAGATTTTTTGGTGGGGAATGGTTTATTTTTTGGGTGAAGAATGGTTACTTTATTTTAATTCAACCTAATAAGAACTCAAAGCCTAGAATATAAATTTTAGAGTAAATTCATATTTTGGTCCCTCAAAATATTTATATATCCTAATTTGGTTCCTAAAAATTTTAAATATAAATCAAAATTGTCATTTTTAGCATTTTTATGATATTTGAAAGAAACTATTTTGATTTGTATTTGCAATTATTAAGTAATAATTTATATTTTAATTTTTCAGGGATCAAATTAGTATGTATAAAAATCAAAGTGAATATTTACTCTAAATTTGGTAAAATTTATAAGGAGAATGTGTATTTTGTAGTAAACAATAATTCTTTACCTTCTATTCTTCCAATTATTTTCTTGATATCACTTTCACAGCCTTCACAATGTATATACATCTTGAGCACCACAGTTTTTTCTGGAAGTACCACCTTGGGCTAATAAAAAAAAGGGAACATTAGAAAATTAGCAATAATATAGGAAAGCAATAATAAAAAGAAGAAACTAGGAATTAAAAATTCTGAATTTAAACCTCTTCCTTCTTTTCTTCTATTTTTGGTTTTTCTGGCTTTGGTTTTGGTGAAATCAGCTCAACGTTTTTGCTGTACTTCTTTTGAAGTGTTTCCAAAACCTTCATTGGATCTTTCACTATGTCTCCCTTCACAATGACCTTGTTGTTTTCTCTTTCAATCGTAATTTGATCCACTCCTAGTCATTTTATATAACATCTCATTATATTACTTTTATAACTATAGAAAAAAGAATGTATGTGTTGATTGTGAAAAAGTTTATACATTGTCAATGTATTATCCACTATTTATATTTAATCATTATTTACATTGATAGTGCATAGATATTATGCTTATAATTATAACCATGTGATACACATATGCATGTAATAACCATAACAAATTAAAGGCCTATTGTAACTAAAATACTACCTTCAAGACCTCTCAAACACTTGATAATTTTGCTCGAGCAACCTTCACAATGTATCAATGCTTTCAACAAAACAGCCTTGCTTGATTCCTTGTTTTCATTGTTTTGCTCATTTTTCTATTCATAAAGGGAGAAAACAAAATTGGCAAAGTCAAAATATGTAATTTCCTAAATAGAATTGCAAAATTAATTTGCATCCATCTCAAACACTTCAAATCTACCAACTAGGTGTTGGCAGGGCCCAAAATAAATAAATAAAATCAATAGTTCAATTTCTAAAAGTAACATTTGTTGAAAAGGATAACCACTTATCTCAAGAGATTAGTTCTTTATCTATAGAGTGTTAGATATTCTTAGTTATACAAAAAAAAAACACTTCAAATATAATAATATTGTGCTTTCAAATGAGAAAACTTCTAATAATTTCTTAAAGAATAGAAGAATGCATATGATGAGTTAGGAAATCAAATTCCTTACATTTTTTCCCATGGCTCACTCTCAACAAATGGTAGTGCATATCCATGGAACTTCAGCTATGTATTTATATACTAATAATATTATAGCACATGTTCATTTATTGTTATGACCAACATAGAAAGATGAAGTAATGTGGAAGTTGCAAAACTTACAATTACATCTCTACTTTAATTCTTTAATGTTAGATAAAAGAAAAATCTAGAAGTTTTGATATCGTTGTAGTTAGTGCATATAAGATAGATTTGGTAAATTTTAAAGAAAAATTATTAAGAGAATAAAAAGTCAAAATAGAAAAATGGAAACATTTACTGAGTATCCCAGAGCCAAACTAAAATCAAATCTCCAATAAATACCATTTAACTTGGATAAAAAACATAGGAATAGCTCGCATATCATACAGCTAAGAAAGATCTCGTACGAATTTATGGGATTTTAAGATGTTGCTTGCACAAAGAAGGAAACTGATTTGATTGCATTGCAGAAATTATAGATCCCAAAATATATACAATAATTAGCTAGTAGTAAGGAACATGGTAAGGATCATATAATAATATAGCATTATCATAATTTCATAAATAAATAAAAAAACATTAACTCTATTATACAAAAGGAAAGTAAAACTTAATAGCGATATCAAAACCAAATTACGTGGATATAGTTAAGTTGTCAAGATCCACGTGATAACTTTCGTAAGTTATTCATGTACAAAATTTTCTTCATGTGACTGTTATGGAATTCGGATCCGATTTTACTTACACTGCCAAAATATGAAACGAAGGAATACATTTAAGATATTGGATTCTTTTTTTTTAATTTTATTTATTTATAGAATTAGTTCCTTAAACTTTGCATGGATGCATCCATGCTTTTGATGCGTAGCTTTTTCCTGTAAGGCGCATTTGTTAATCGTGCTGAAAGAAGTAATGCACAGATGCATGATTCGCACCCATAATGTAGGAATTGCTTAAGTTGCTTATTGAAACAAATTCTTTTCAGTTTTTTTTGTCGGCCACGAGAATTTTTATTAGAGATACCAAAGGTACTAAAAGGTTATATATGAACAAAAAATAGAAAAGAAAAAAGAGGAAAATATATCAAGCTAGGCTCATGAGTTTGGCGGGTCTGAGAGAGAAAACTGTGTAATATATAAGAGGGTGAGGTAAGATTGTGGGATCAATTTAAGTAATATGCATGTATATAATAGGTGTTGTGTTTGATATTTAACAATATCTACATGTATGTAGTTAGTTGTACAAAAATATATATAAAAGAGAGAGTGAAAACAAAAATATATAATTGTGAAGTGAAATTTTTATCAAAAAAATAATATTATATATGAAATTAATCATTTGTCTTTAGGCCTTATTAAGGAAGAGTAATCTAGCTTCATTTCTCTCATGCAAAATAACTAAGACTTGCATTGTATCCTTTTATAAAAGTACCCCCCCCTTCTTTTGATCTTATATATTTTGATATTTGAGAAGGCCTACTCCCGCACTAACTATGGGGACAACAAATATTATATATATATATATATATAAATAAATGATTGATGATTTATTCTTATTTTACATGTCTTAAGAAGATGGTGCATCCATGAATGAGAGAAGATGAGTGAACAAGAACAGCAAGAAAAGAAGAACAAGAAGTTTGCTTGATTGAAGACAAACTAAATGAAGAAGAGAGAAGATGGCAAAAAAAGTAATCAATGAATATACTTCATATGTTTATTGAAATTGAATCAGTGTGTTTACACAAAGGACAACCAGATACATATACCCTGCTGAATCTAACAGAAAGGAGGAAAGAAAAACAAACTTTCCCAAAATAGTAAAACAGCCAAAACAGAAAACAGAATTAACAGCTAAAAATTGCCCAAAATGGAAAGTCTAAAAATAAGGAATTAAAGACTTAAAGGTTCAATTTGTGAGTCAATTTTCTTCTTCTTCTTCTCTGAATCACAATTCAACACGCCCCCACAAGCTGGACTATGGATACTAGACATTCCAAGCTTGGCAATGAGACGATTAAAGGGTCCTTTTTGAAGGGCTTTGGTCAAGCAATCTGCCAACTGATTTTCTGTAGAAATAGGAAGAATGTGAACCTCTCCATCTTGAATTCTCTCTCGAATTGAATGGCAATCAATTTCTATATGCTTGGTTCTTTCATGAAAAACAGGGTTAGCTGCTATATGAATGGCGGATTGGTTGTCACAATAGAGCATGATGGGGGTAACATGATGCACTTGTAAATCAGGCAGCAAATAACTGAGCCATCTTGCCTCACAACCAGCTAGAGCCAAAGCACGATACTCTGCTTCTGCAGAGGATCTAGAAACGGTTTTCTGCCTCTTACTTTTCCAGGAAATCAGGGCATCTCCAATGAGAAAACAGAAACCTGTGATTGATCTTCTAGTATCGATACAAGTACCCCAATCTGAGTCACTAAAACCAGTCAATTTCGTGGTATTTTGAGTTGGATAGAAGAGCCCTTTGCCAGGGTCATGTTTGAGATACCTAACAATTCTCAATCCAGCCTCATAATGTGTGTCAGTAGGGTTGGCCAGAAATTGGCTCAAGTGGCTTACAGAATAGGAGATATCAGGTCTTGTGTGAGTTAGATAGATTAGCCTTCCAATCAATCTTCTGTATTTCCATGGATCATTCAGGATACGTCCACAATTCCCATACAGTTTTGTATTTGGGTCCATTGGTGTTGAGCATGGTTTGGATCCAAGAAGACCAGTGTCATTCAATAAATCCAGGGTGTATTTCCTTTGACATAAATTGATTCCCTTTGAAGATCTAGCCACTTCTATTCCAAGGAAATACTTCAGTTCACCTAGATCCTTGATGCTGAACTGTTTGTTCATCAAGGTTTTCAGCTGTGTGATTTCCTCTAAGTCATTTCCTGCAACCATTAGGTCATCAACATATATAAGGATTGCAGTAAAACTGTCATTAATGGATTTTGTAAACAAAGAGTAATCAGCCTTGGATTGAGTATACCCGAATTTGGTTAAAATGAAAGTGAGCTTGGCATTCCATTGTCTACTGGCTTGCTTCAAGCCATAAAGAGATTTTTGTAGTTTGCAAACCAGATTTGAATTTTGCACATGTAGACCCAGAGGAGGCTTCATGTAAACTTCTTCCAGCAAGTCTCCATGCAAGAAAGCTGTGTTTACATCCATTTGGTGGATGTACCAATTTTTAACAGCAGATATAGCAAACATAGTTCTAATTGTTGTCATTTTAACAACAGGACTAAAGGTTTCAAAATAGTCTAACCCAGCTGTTTGGTTGTAGCCCTTAGCAACTAATCTGGCTTTGTATTTGTTTATTGTTCCATCAGAATTATGCTTAATTTTGAAGATCCATTTGCACCCTATAGCCTTTTTGTCCTCAGGAAGTTCAGTAAGGATCCAAGTTTGATTGTTATTGAGAGCTTCAAGCTCACAATCTATGGCAGATTTCCAATGCTCATGTTTTACAGCCTCTTCATATGAGTGAGGCTCATTGTGAGCATTGATGTTCAGAATGAGATGCCTAAAGCTTTTGGAGAGACCATCATAAGACATGTAATTAGAAATAGGATGTTTAGTTCCCTGTTTATTGTTTTCAGAGGATTTTAGGGATAATAGGCAGTGGTAGTCTTGTAAGTGAGATGGAGGTCCCTTAATTCTAGTGGATCTCCTAAGACTCTGGTCAGGACTGCTATTGGTAAGGTCACTGTTATTGACAGGGACATCAGTAAAAACATCATCAGTGTTACTCCTTGTAGACCTTCTATTGCCATGGTCAGGGTCATTATCAATGTTGTGAGTGTTTTGGTTATCACCCACTTCAAATTCATTCTGCATCAATTCAGTATCAGTGTTGATGTTCATATCATAGGCAATTTCAGGTTGAGCAGAATAATCAAGAAAGTGATCATGTGACATATAAGGGGAAATAGGTGAAGAATTTTTACCTTTGTCCTTGCTGTTGGTATTGCTAACAGAGAAAGGGAAGACATGCTCATAAAAAACAACATTCCTAGATATAAATGTCTCCCTATTCTTAACATCAAAGACTATATAGCCTTTTGTACCTGTTTTGAAGCCAAGAAAGATACACTTTCTAGATCTAGAGTCTAGCTTCTTTCTGTGACCTGTAAGAGTGGCTGCAAAACATAAGCATCCAAATACTCTAATGCTCATTAAATTGGGATCATGTTTGAATAGGATTTGATATGGTGATTTATGGCTTAGAAAAGGGTTAGGCTGTCTGTTAATCAAAAACACAGCATGATTAACAGCAAAGCTCCAAAAACATTTAGGAAGGGAGGATTGAAAAAGGAGAGACCTAGCCACTCCTAAAATATGTTGATGCTTTCTTTCTACTATCCCATTTTGTTGGGGAGTTTCAACACAGGTGGTCTCATGTTTGATCCCTTTTTGGGCATAGAAGTCAATCATCCTGAACTCAAGGCCATTATCAGTCCTAATGCATTTGGTTTTGATGCTGAATTGGGTTTCTACAAAATTAACAAACCCTTTTAGCATACTAGAAGCCTCAGATTTGAGTCTCATAAGGTATATCCAGGTATGCCTAGACTTATCATCAACTATGGTTATAAAGTATCTATGTCCTCCTATGGAAGGAACAGACAAAGGACCCCATATATCAACATGAATTAAATCAAAAACATTCAAAGATTCAGATAGACTTTGCTGAAAAGGAAGTTTCTTCTGTTTAGCATACAAACATGTTTCACAAGGATCAACAGAAGTCTTCATATGAATAAAGGGAAACTGTTTTTGCATAGTCACTAATTTGGCATGAGACAAATGACCTAACCTCTTATGCCAAACATCATTCTTGTAAGTGTTATACTGATTTACATATGGAACCTCACTAATCAAACTATTGTTATTAACAATGTATAATCCTCCCCTAATTTCAGCTGCACCAATCATCCTCAAGGTACTCTGTTCCTGAATTATACATTTCACTTTTGAGAAAATTAGCTCACAATTAAGAGATGTGGTTAACTTGGAAACAGATATGATGTTAAAGTTGAAACAAGGAATGAACAAAACATTAGATAAGTAGAAATTGTTTGAAAACAGAACATTTCCTGCAATGGTTGCAATAACATTGCTCCCATTGGGTAGTTTTACATGAACAGGAGGGATTTGTTTGAAAGATTGGAAATTTGACATTGAGTAGCAGACATGGTCTGTTGCTCCAGTGTCAAGTATCCAATCTTTTGATATTGATAAGTTATTTGTGGTGTGTGATGTACCTGCTGGGTTGGAACTGATCTGATTGGCAGTGTGCAGAGATTGAGAATTATTTTGTTGTTGCTTCATCAATGCTAGAATTGCTTGCTGTTGATCCATTGTGAATGGCATTGAACCTGAATTATCTGGATTTTGTTCAGCATCACCACTGTTATTGCCCCCATCCTCTTCATTGCTCATGATGTGATTTACATTGTTATTGTTTCTGAAGCTGGGGGGGTATCCATGCTTCTTGTAGCATACATCTACTGTATGGCCTGGTTTGTTGCAGTGTGTGCATATCTTTGTCCCTCTTCCAGAATAGGTTCTTCCTCTTCCTGATGTAGAACCTCTGAAACCTCTTCCTCTGGCTCTTCCTTTCCCATACATTTCATCTGTATTGCTAGTTAATATTCTGGGCTCATCATAAGGGTTATTCATTTGTCTTTCTTGTTGGACAAGAAGAGAAAATGCTTTGTTGATGCCAGGGAGAGGTTCCATAAGCATAATTTGGGACCTTACGGCAGAATATTGTTCATTCAACCCTTTCAAGAACCTTATGACATAGTCATTTTCTCTGTATTGTAACCCTTCACCACAGAGACCACTGTGCTCTTGCATTTGAATTCGCACATACAGCATGGAATGGGTCTGAAATTGTCCAGTTCTTGCCATAGGCGCTTTAATTGTGTGTAGTAAGCATCAATTGAGAGGTTACCTTGTCTCAATCTGTAAAGGTCCTCTTGAACATCACATATGCGGAAGATGTCTCCTTGATAATATCTTTCCTTCAAGTCACTCCATACCTCATATGTTGTCTCTAGCCAAAGCACACTTTCTGCTATTGAAGGCTCTAGAGACTGGTTGATCCATGATAAGACCAAGGTATTGCATCTTTCCCAAGTAGCAAAAAGAGGGTCATCACTAAGAGGTTTTGGCAATTCTCCATCTATGAATTGGAGCTTGTTCTTGGTTTTCAGTGCCATAGCCATGGCCTTAGACCAAGAATGGTAGTTTCCTCCCTTTAGAGGAACTGATACAAGTGTTGAGCCAGGATTCTCATTTGGATGTATGAAGTAAGGGCTTGATGGATCACTCAAGACATTGGTGGCCATTTTGGAGGTTTTTCGAAACAGTGGAAGCAGAAAAAGGGAATCAAAGGAATATTGGAAATAGTGGAAGTAAAAAGTGGCGCAGCAGAGCTTTAAAGCTCTGATACCATCTTAAGAAGATGGTGCATCCATGAATGAGAGAAGATGAGTGAACAAGAACAGCAAGAAAAGAAGAACAAGAAGTTTGCTTGATTGAAGACAAACTAAATGAAGAAGAGAGAAGATGGCAAAAAAAGTAATCAATGAATATACTTCATATGTTTATTGAAATTGAATCAGTGTGTTTACACAAAGGACAACCAGATACATATACCCTGCTGAATCTAACAGAAAGGAGGAAAGAAAAACAAACTTTCCCAAAATAGTAAAACAGCCAAAACAGAAAACAGAATTAACAGCTAAAAATTGCCCAAAATGGAAAGTCTAAATATAAGGAATTTAAAGACTTAAAGGTTCAATTTGTGAGTCAATTTTCTTCTTCTTCTTCTCTAAATCACAATTCAACAACATGGATATATTTAATGAAACAATGTCTAGAACTTCCTCAAATATACAACAACTTGCTACCATGATGATCAAACCTCAAATTTTGAAATAAATAACAATTTATCATCGTGATAATGCTCATGAATATCGTGACTCGAGACTTATCATTAATTTTGCTTGCAATCGGGTCTAACTGCAGTGTCTTCATAGTCAATTCCCAACAAATGAATACCTATGACATAGCTGTCATGAAATGCATGTATGCAAACTACAACGATTTTTATGTATGTATGGGGGGGTGTATGAAATTAATGAACAACCTTATCTGTTTTTTGTTTTTTTAAGAAATGATTTTTCATTATGCAATGTAAATGAAATGAAATGCAAGTTACAACTTCAGTGGTACATGAAAGGTATGAAACACTGCCCTTAAACGTCCATTACTTTGGACATGCATGAAATGCAATCACAGGTATGCATATGATGATTTTTTTTTATAATTTGGAATACATGAACTACATGAAAATGTAATTTTTTATGCATGTAATTTTGGAATGTATGGATATGATGTGTTGTGATGTGATGTCCTTAGGGGTAGATCATCCTATTGGGGGTATCTTACGTTTCATTACGAGTTATGAATCATTGGGATGAAATGGCAACTTTGATATAGTTTGACCAACTCAAAGTAAGGATGAGTTACGCCAATTTATTATTATTTGTATCTATTTTTTTAAAAAAAGATGCTACGATTCGATGCAATAAGAAGATTTATTCAAAATTATTATTATTTTTATCTATTTTTTTTAAAATAAGAGATGCTATGATGTGATGCAATGCACTTAGGACGAGGCATCCTATTAGGGGTGATTTGGTCTTCATTATGAGCTACTTGGTATCAGGATGAAACATTAGCTTCTATACCTTTTTGGCCAACTCGTGGCGATAGTGGCTTATTATAGTGAATATAACAGTATAACAGTAAAACAGAGAAGATCAATATGAGTATGAAGGTCTTTGTATTAGATATATGTGTGGCCTACAGTTAAGGTATCAAGGAAATATAATAAGCAAATAATAAGAGAAGGTATCAGAAGGGAGAAGAAGAAAAACAGTTACAGAAAGAGAAAGGGAGAGAGGGGAATAATTATCATACAATGCTTGCCCTTCCTCACCCCCTCATTCTCATACTTATTACCCAATCACATAGCCCCCTAGTCTAGTGTTGGGTCCTCGGGCCCTATTGCCTCTCCTCAGCACTTTGTCCACATGCCTTGTAACTAATTCTGTTGACTCATCATTTTCTTCTCTCAGCTCTTTTACATTGCCTCCCCCATTGAAACAAATCTTGTCCTCAAGATTTAATTGGGGGTAATTAGTTTGGATATTCTCTACATCCTCCCATGTTGCATCTGCAACATTTTTATCGTCCCACATAATCAAGACCTGTGGAACATTGGTAGAGCCTTTAAATAACATGTGAGTCTTCAAGACTATAAAAGGAGATAAAACATGGCCTAACTCGGTTGTAAGCAATGGTAATGGCATATATGGATCAATAGCGTCTCCTTTAAATGGTTTCAGTAGAGAAATATAAAACACATCATGTATCTTACCTGACTCAGGAAATTTGAGTTTGTAAGCCACTGATCCAATTCTCTCTAGCACCTCAAATGGACCAAAGTAGCGCATGGCTAATTTGTGATTCTTGCATAATGCTACTAAATGTTGCCTATAATGTTGAACCTTGACCAAAACCATATCACCAATTGCAAATTGGAAATCTTTTCGATGTTTATCTGCCTGAATCTTCATTCTTTACTGGGCCTTAAGCAAATTGTCCTTGAGTTGCTGCAATAAAACATCTCTGTTAACCAGTTGTTGCACTACCTTTGTAGGATTGGCACTGTTATAGGCAGGCCTTATTAACACTGGTGCATCCCTTCCATACACAGCCTTGAAGGGAGTCATATAGAGGCTGGTGCGGAAAGCATAATTATACCAGTATTCATCCCAAGTCAACACTTTATACCAGGCATTTGTTAAGAATTTTGAATTGTCCATCCGATTGTGGATGATAAGCAGAGCTCATGGCCAAAGTAGTGCCTTGGAGTTTAAACAAATGCTTCCAAAAAGCACTAGTAAATATTTTATCCCGGTCGGACACAATGGACCGAGGAATACCATGCAATTTAACTATATAACTCATAAACACCTCTACCACACTCTTGCTATTGTAATCCGATTTCATGGCCACAAAATGAGCATATTTAGATAAGCGATCAATTACCACCGTAATAGTAGTGAAGCCAAATGAATTAGGCAGGCCCGTAATAAAATCCATGGCAACATCCTCCCAAATTTGAGCTGGAACGGGAAGTGGTTGTAAGAGTCCTGGTGGCAAGGAGTTGAGGGACTTAGCTTGTTGACAAATGACACGGCTTTGCACAAAGGTTGTTACTTCTTTCTTTAACATAGGCCAATAAAACTGAGCAGTAATGCATGCCATTGTTCTGGAAATTCCAGCATGTCCACCAATAGGGGAACAATGGTATTCTTGGAGGATTTGTTGAATCAAAGGACTTTTGGAAGGAATAACTAAACGATCCTTCCAATATAATAAACCATCTTTCACACTATATTCCTTGTGTTCTTGGGAATTAAGGAGACACTGTTGGATGATAGCTTGTAGGGAATTGTCGTTCAATACTTCTTGTCGCAAGCAAGGCACAAGGTTGGATTGTGGCTCGGACCAAGCCATGAAAAAAACTCGGAATAAGGCATCAACAGCTAAATTGTCTTTCCCTGGTTTAAATTCAATTGTGAAATCATAACCTAAAAATTTGTGCAACCATGTTTGCTATTCAGGAGTGTACAAGGATTGATCTAATAAGCTTTTCAAACTTTTCTGATCAGTCTTGATTATAAATTTGTGACCCAACAAATAGTGTCTAAATTTGGCCAATGCTTCTATTATAGCAAAGAACTCCCTAGTATAAGCCGACTGTTTTTGCATCCTATGAACCATCTTCTTTGAAAAATAAGCTATAGGATGACCATTTTGGCTCAGCACTGCTCCAATCCCTATGCCTAAAGCAT
This sequence comes from Lupinus angustifolius, assembly GCF_001865875.1. NCBI lineage: Eukaryota > Viridiplantae > Streptophyta > Magnoliopsida > Fabales > Fabaceae > Lupinus > Lupinus angustifolius. The sequence continues at coordinate 17,702 of NW_017718755.1, forward strand.
CTATTTCCAAGGTAAAGGGCTGAGTAAAATTCGGCAAAGCCAGCACTAGTGCTTTTGTGATGGCATTGTTCAATTGGAAAAATGTTGTTTCAGCTTTTTCATCCCATGTAAACCCGTCATTTTTTAACAAATCAGTCAAGGGGGCAGCAATGGAAGCATGAGATTTGATAAAACGTCTATAATAGCCTGTGAGACCAAGGAAGCCACGTACTTGTTTCACAGTGGTTGGTCTAGGCCAATTCTTAACATCTTGGACCTTGCAGTCATCCATCGCTACTCCATCCCTAGAGACCTTATGGCCCAAATAATCTATCTCCTTCAATCCAAAAGAGCACTTAGAGAACCGAGCAAACAATTGATGTTGTTGGAGAGTCTACAATACCCATTCTAAGTGAAATTGAGCTTGAGTTGGTGGTACCTGTTGTTCCCCATGCAATGTAATGAAAGTTTCGTGATGGAAAAATTTAATAATAGAAGTAGCATAGTCTGCTACATGTGGTCCCAACGTGGCAAGCCAAGAGGATCCCAAAATTAAGTCTGCTCCTACTACTGGGAGTAAGTACACTGGAACCACTAGCTCCTGATTTTGAACTGTAACTGTGAGCTGCTCAATCTAGACTTCGGTTTGCATGGTTTTCCCATTACCAATAAGCACACTGAAATGAGGTACTGGTGCAACATGTAATTTTAAGAATTGAGCAATTCGAGGTTGTAAAAAGTTCTCAGAGCGACCACCATCTAATAGAATTTGCACAGGAACGTGTTCAATTTTCCCTGAGAATCTAATGGTACCAACACCAATGCCTCCTTTCATCGCATTCAAAGAAATGTGGTGGTCTCCCTAGGGTATTGTAGGCATGGTTTGTGGAGACTCATTAGGCTCGGTCTCAGTTGGAATCTCCTATTCCTCATCCATTAGCTGCAACTTCATCATTTGTTATTTATTGGGACACTTATGGGAATATGAAAAAATTTCGTCACAAAAGTAACATAACCCCTTGTCTCTTCGTAATTGCATTTCAACAGCTGATATTTTCCTCACAGCTGAGTTTCTCGTGTTGTTATAAAAAGGTTTGGTGTTTGGGTGGGTAAAAGGGGTGGTAGGAAGGATTTTGGTTGTGGGGCTGTTTGGTCAGTTTTAGGTTGGAAATTATTGGGTTTTGAATAGGAGGTAGGGTGTATAGGGATAGGGAAATATTTAAGTTGAGGTGTGGTTTGTTTGGCCTTATGTAAGTGGGGTACTTCTCTTCAAACAATTTAGCTAAGGATAGTGCCTTTAACAGTGTATTAGGAGCTAGAGATTGAACATCTCTTCGAATGTCCTCATGAAAGCCACTGAGAAAACAGTCTAACAATGCTTCACTACTTAACCCCTCTGATCTATTGGCTAGAGATGTGAAATCCACATAGCACTCAGCCGCCACTGTTCATGTTTGTACCATTTTAAACAAGGTAGCCCTAGGACATTCATATGGAGAAGAACCAAAATCCAACTCAAGAGCACGGGTGAATTGGTTCCACCTGTGGAAGGGGTTTACACGCTGCATCATTTGAAAGCAAGGAACAACTGCTTGATCTAAATGAACAACTGCAACCATTAATCTCTCCGCATCAGGTGTACTATAATACTCAAAAAATTGCTCTGCTTTGAAAATCCAATTAGTAACATTTTGGCCATCACAACTAGGAAAATCAAGTTTCCCATACCTTACTTGGAAAGAAGATCTACCACCCTCAAATGGTGAGTTCCCGTGGCCATGGAAGGATGGTGAAGATCCTGGGTTTCTTTGCAACAAGGTTGCTAGAGCATCACTAATAGTGGATAACTTTGAATCAGTGGTCATCGTCGCATTCTCCATCCTTTTGGACTGATTTGTGTTTTCCAACTCCAATCGCTGGAGCTTCTCATGAAGTTCTGCGCAATTCAGCTTCATTCTTTCAGAAATGTGTTTAACCTCGGCATTGAGCTCCTTCAATCGTGTATTGTTCTCCATGGCAACAATGAAAGCACCAAATATCGTGAATATAACAGTATAACAGTAGAACAGAGAAGATCAATATGAGTATGAAGGTCTTTGTATTAGATATATGTGTGGCCTACAGTTAAGGTATCAAGGAAATACAATAAGAAAATAATAAGAGAAGGTATCAGAAGGAAGAAGAAGAAAAACAGTTACAGAAAGAGAAAGGGAGAGAGGGGAATAATCATCATACAATGTTTGCCCTTCCTCTCCCCCTCATTCTCATACTTATTACCCAATCACATAGCCCCCTAGTCTAGTGTTGGGTCCCCGAGCCCTACTGCCTCTCCTCAACACTTTGTCCACATGCCTTGTAACTAATTCTACCGACTCAGCATTTTCTTCTCTCAGCTCTATTACACTTATTCCAAGTTGTTATAGGGTTTTTAATATTTTTATAACTATGGTATAAAATTTATAATGCATGCATGCGCTTAGGTTCTAAACCCTATTTGGTGGTGATTTAGCCTTCTTTTATATGGAGTGTCAATATAGATTGATAGCTACCATACAATTTTGACTATCTCAGAGCAATATTAAGTTCCTCAAAAATTCTATTATGGTTATGCAAACACTTACCCTTACGGAGATGACCTTATTGTGGGCTACATTTTTTAATTTTATATACAAAGTTGGATGTCTTCATGATATAAGAACACCAAAGTGCAATAATACCTCTAAACCACTTGGGTTCGGATGATGGTGAATAATCTTAATTATTTGAGATATAAGGTTTCAATTTCTAATAAATAAAAGAAAAAAGGATATATGATATATGCCTATCATATCCTACATAAGTGTATGTCCTACCAAGTTTTTGGAACGTCTAAAGGTAACAATCCTACAACATGATGTTATGTTAAGTCTAGGTGCTTTTAGACATCTAAAAGCCTTACATTTGAGGACCTACTATGAGGAATCATTGCTCGGAGGTAGGACTTCCCTCATCAAAAGTCGAGTTTGTGATAACTGGTTATCAATTCGAGTGCAATGTCCTCAAACTAATAAAGATGATACGCTCGTACATCAAAAGTACGGCCAACATGCCTCCAAATACTACAAAGGGAAAACCAAATTATAAAGATTGCAATGGTTAAATCAAAATAACTTAAAAGGATGTAGGTAAGGTCATATGTAGTCAACATCTCATGGGATGACTTTATGAGAATCATTATCCCTAGTAGAATTAGAAGCTATTGTGACCATTTTTATACCTAAAATAGACAAGAGGTGGGACCAGCCTAACCAAGTGTCAAACTTACAATTGACAATTGCTAATTTGGAGTCACCGTCATATTTTTCTAACAAAATGTAGAAAATTATCTATCACAATCTCGGATAAACACTTGGTGTGCAACCCAGATCTTTTGGGATCAAAATCGATTACAAACCAATGAAAGTATTAACACATCGCTTGTTTGTATTTGATGGTATCTTTGTCAAATGCTTGAATTTGTTTTAACTTACCCTTAATAAAAATCTTTTGATTGTCCCTTGTTTTTATATATTTTTGTGCTTGTGAATGTTATCCTAAGTTCAATGCATAACAAGAGTTTATTTTACTCCTATATATTCCTAGATGCAATAGATAAATCATGACTACATAGTTCTTGTTGAAAATTGATTGATTGGTTTGATTTGTATTAAAAACAAATTATTGCAGGGTTTCAGCTCGTATGGCATTCGAGTGAACCTCACCTTGGATGCTTCCTCCTATAGGTTGGTCTAAGCTTAATGTTAATGGAGGTCTCATTTCCTCAAATTATATCATAAGGAGCGGTGGGATTTTAATGGATGAGAATGGTTGATGGATCAATGGTTTCTCTTGTAGAGAAGGGCACGAGGATATGTTTCTTGGTGAGTTGTTAGCCACTTTGGGAGGATTGGATATGGCTTGGTCAGAAGGAATATGAAAGTTCATATATGAAATAGATTGTTTAGATATTGTTCAAGCTTTCAATAATGAGTATTGTTCACCATCATGAGATACGACCAAGATCATGGACTTGTAGGATATTAGAAAACAAAATGGGACGTGGTAATCACTCATGTGCTAAGAAATCAGAATTTAGTAGCACAAAGATTGATTGTCTTGGCGTTGAACAATGAAAGCACTGACTACATACTTTATGATTCTCCTCTACAATTTCTAGGTTTTATTCACCTAGATTGTAGAGGCATGTATTAGTTTTTTTTGTTTCCTTTCTTCTCTTGTTTTCACCATGTTCCAAATAAATAGCAAAGAGATTTTGCCTTGTGATATGGTTAAGATAATACTAATGAATGTAAACACTTCTTAACTTCGGACAAAAAGAAATATATGACACGAGTTTTAAACGTACTATTAAATTCCCAAGTTAATTAACATAAGTTTTTTAAAAGAAAATATTTTAATGAAATTGGATTTGATATCAAAATATATTTTATTGGTCGTGAATTGGCTTCCCAATTCGAGAGATGGCATAGATAATACTAATTATCGTTATGCTTCTCAAACCGTTATAAAAAGAAAGATACAACATGAGCTATAACTTTATTATTAAATTTCCAAGATTATTTTATTCAATAAATTATTTTTATTGAATAATAGATACTAAGCTTAAGATATAAGAAACATCATAGACCAAGAATTGTCTCCTTGTTCTAAGAAATGGTAGAGGCATTACTAATAATTGCAACAACTTTCTAACATAGGTTAGAAAGAAAGATACAACACGAGTCACAATATTCATCTTAAGTCCTTTAAAATTAATTCTAAACTATTAATAAATTTTTATCATTATAATGATTATTTGAATTAATTATTATTTCTAATTTTATATTAAATTATTGAATTTAATTATTACAGGGAAATATCAATTATATACAAAAACGATAAAATAAATATATATAAACACGACAATGAAATATATATAAAAACGAAAAAGGAAGTAATAAAGCATAATTATGATACTATATTATATTCGTCTGTTGAATTGGAAAACTGGTGAATTGGTTTTCATATCGATACGTTATAACAATTATAATAGTCATGCAATCATACGAGTGAAAGTTGGTCAATTGGTTACACTTATCGGTTTTCACTTAATTGTACCAGACATTTAGTTTTCATTTAAAATTACAAAATTTATATGAGATTAACTCAATTATTACCAAATTGTTATTGAAGAGAATCAAAATGCAACCATTATATTTATTTATACTTCTAAAACATAATATATCATCATGTCATACATATTCTTTTTTCAAATAATTTAAACAAAAATATTTATCACATTTTTTAATTTTTTAATATTAATATTAATATAACAAATATGCATATCTTATTTTACTAGTACGTGATTTAATTAATAAATGTACAGTAAATCATTATATTGAATGTTTTGATCACCTAATATAGTATCATAACATTATAATAAAGTAATAAATTATTGATGAATGATAATGTGATAAATGATGACCCCACTTCTATAGACCATTTTGAAAGAAGAAAAGAAGGCACCAATAAGTCCTTGGGGTTCACAACATTGTTGTGGTGAATAGGATTCAATCAAAAAAGTATTTGTATGCACGTGGAGTAGACATGGACGACCTATTTGTTTGTTTGCCTTTTTTCATGCTCGGTGATAATACAAATTGGGCAGAGAGGATATAAAAGATATTTGTACATTACTCATTATGTTCCTATTTATTAATTTTTATCCGTGACCTTTAGAAGTAGTTCAAGATAATAGTAATCATTGCCTCCAAGTTTACCTTATTTAATACACTCTTTATTACTTAAATAGTGAAAAGAAAAAATATCATAAAGATTGAAGAGATAGAAAAAAAAAACATAATCAAATTGTAATCTACTAACTTTTTAAAGGGATTGTGTTTTTTCAAAAAATAATGAGAAGATAAATTGTAATGATGACAGTAATTGCCAATTAAATAAGATTATAAAAAGGTAAAGCAAAACCTTTACGTTGAAAACATCAAAACTACATTAAATCTATCAAAAGAAAGACAAATTGAGAAGCAGCCACGTAAGCGTAGAATCATACAAGTGAATAACGTGGCACAACAGACAACAACTTCAATGACCATACGATGTGAATGAAAAATTCTTGTGTTACAATAATCCTACATCTTGGTACTAAATCAAAATACTTACGTAGGTAATAGATTAATAGTTTGATATATCATTTTTTTTTTCGGAATATCAAGTATTCAGATATGAAGGAGATAAATAATTTGTAATTATTCAATTTAAAAATAAATATCAATTTAGAACATTGAAAATTTATTTGTATCACATATGAGTATTTTTATCCAATAATGAATCTTCCGGTTCCGGACATGATCTGTCCTGATACATTAAACAATGATTGAGGGAAAGGATAAGATTGAGAATTGAATATAGCACACTGAAACTCTAAACTGGAAACCGGTTACCATTACCACCTTTTTAGATAGCTAGTCACTCAAATAAGGGTGGCGCCGTTGTTATTACTTATTACCTACCATACGTCCATACCAGTTCACACAAAATTCCGCAATACCGGCTACCCAGGTCACCCACCTCTCTTTATATATACCCACTCCCATAATCATAGTGTAGTGACAAAAGAAAGAGTACAAGAATACAAGAGTGTGTGTTTCTTATTATATAATTCCGATTTTGTTGAACCTGAACCTGATTGAATTGAAAGAGATGATATTGGTGGCGATAGTGGCGGAGGTGATGGAAGAGTATACGGTGTTGGTGGCGAGAGTGGTGGAGCAGGTGTTACGTTTTGCTCCTATTCCTCGACGGGTTCGATTTCTCATCCTCGATAGTCTTCCTTTTGCTTCTTCTCGCCCTACAACCATTCGAGCTCTACCTCGTGGTTCTTAATTATAGGGTTTTCTTGTTTTTTTTATTCTTCAATTTTTATTTTTGGTTCTATTGTTATTCGTGACTCAGTGATGTAGAAAATACAATTTTTTAATGAGAAGTGAGGCTTCTTTTTCATTATTGAGTTCGTGTAATTATTTTGTTTTTCCGGTAACATACGGCGTTGGTTTTACAGTAATTTTGAAGGAGAAAAATCCTTTCAAACTTAAGAGGTTCTTGAAAGTTATTCTTAAGATTAGAAAACGATGTATAGATTATCTGTGTAAGTATTTTTTTTACACTAATTATATCATTAGTCATTTATATGTAATTAGGACTGTCTCCTGCCAATAGATATTACCTTATATATTCTGTTAGGATTATTAAATGATAGATTATTTTGATTAATAAACATTAAAGTGTGGAGAGTTAAGTTTAGACAGTTTACAAAAAAAATTCCGACAATTTGTATTTTACACTTATTGTTGAGATTCGTTCACACACATTAAATTGAGTAGAATTAGGGATGGCAAAAAAACTCGACCTATGGGTATCGCTAGAAATATCTGCAACGGATACCTACAATAATAGCTTATGGGCGAAAGTAGGTTTTATAATACCCACCAATTATAGATTATAACTCATAAGAAATTGTTATATATATTTATTATTTTTTTAAGATTATGTATCATATATTTTATTATTATTTCATAATAAATTACACATATTTGATTATGATCATAAATTTATCATATAAATATTATAATATTCATGTAATAATTATTTTTATATATTGATTATTACAAATTATATAAATATATAATTAAAATTAAAAATATGTTGGATACCCATAAATACCCACTACATGTATGGGTACACGCAAATATTGCGAGTTTGGGCACGTAAAAATACTACCCACATTCGCACGTGCTCATTAATATCCCTAAATAGAATTGATTGGGTAACCGTGGCAGATTGTTCAATTCTTAATCAATGAGATAAGATACATGAACTAATGTTTTTTTATATAATTAGTACATTTTTTACTATTTATTTATATTATTCTTATCGAAAAGTTAATAATAATAGATAGAATAAGAATGTAAATAATATATTTGGAAACTCAACCTGCCGAAGTTCTTGTGCCATATACAAAATTAAAGCTGCGTCTATACTCTATAACAAGCCTAGTAGTTTCCTACCATTACGAAATGCTACGAATATCAAGGCCATAAGATGGAGAATTTTGTTTTGGTACTAGTAAATAAGAGTGAGACTCAATCAAATAATGTAAGATAAGTGATTTTTCCCTTTATATTTTAAGGATAAAAATGTAACATTATTTTAAATAAAAAAGATATAAATATCAATGCATGTTCTTTTTATTTACATTTAGATAGTACTTATTCTCCTTTAATGAAGAGGAGTCTCACTCCATAAATAATCCATCCTAATTCAACATTATGAAGTGACGTGAGGTGTTTCCAAATTCCAATAAACCAGCACAAGAAATATATTGACACGTCTATTCCCACGTTTGTAGGATTCTATAAAGTTATTTAAAATATATATATATATATATAAAATAATACAAATAAAATATGAATGATATACTAAATATATATAAATTTTTATACAGATAATATATAGATATTAAAGTCTTTTTTTATAGGTATTTATTTAGATAAATTTACAATCTTAGTTGGTTGGAAACACATACTAGAAACATAATATAATATAATATAATATAATATATATATATATATAAAATGTATGCACATATCTTTAAAATATTTTGTAATTATTATATAAATATAATTTTATGCATTATAGTGGCCAAGAGTTATACTCAAGCTAAAGAAGTATATTACATGAATGTTTGTTCACCACGGGCCAAGATGACCACCTAATCAAGTTTGCAAGTTTATGTAGTCAAGAAAGCAAGTAGATATTTAAGATTAAGGATCCCAATGATCTCAAATACTTCATTGGCATGAAGATTGCAAGAAGTAAAACAAGTATCTATATGAATAAGAGAAAGTATGATTTGGAAATAGTTTCCGATGTTAGAATGTTAGCTTGTAAGCCAACATCTACTCATGTGATCATCAATGAAACTCATCTCCATCAAGATACAAGGCAATTATACTCTGATCCTCCTGCTTATAAACAAATGGCTCACATATTTCCTTCAAGATCTTCATGTATCATGTGCAACACATGCCTTATTATAATGTGACAATCAATATGCTTTATAAATTGCATCTAATTAAATGTTTTATGAGAGAACTAAGCACATTGAATTGGAACTAGATTGTCATACTGTTAGAAGAAAATATTCTCCTCCGTTGATTAAGTTACTCATTTCCCCTCCCATCTTCAATTGGTTGGTGCTTTACTGAGAGCCAAAGGTTCCAATATCATTCATCTTTAAGTTGGATTGCTTGAGCATTTAATTTGTACCCAACTTGTAGGATAAAGATCACATGTCCCAATTTGATGTCCACAATTTTGTCTCGTCCACTTATATATAAACATGTGAGTTTAATATATTATTTTTATAAAATACAATTTAAATATAGTGTTACTTTTTATTTGTTAGCAAACAGAGAGACAAAAATTTTAAGAGACATCTGATCTCTTTCCCAGCTCTTAGGGTATTAACCAAGCAACCAAATGGAGAGGCATACAAGCAAATGCACTCGATTGCGGGGCCACCAGTTTGCAAGGCCTAGTCCACAATGGAAGTAAAATAAGCCTTATAATTTAATAAAAAGTTAGCTACAAAGTTTTATATTTAGTTATTTAATTAATTAGTTGTTTGTATAAGAAGTTACTTTGATTGATTTAGCTACAAACTTTTTCATACAATCAACACATCAATTTTGTTTTCCCTTTCAATTATCTATCTCTTTCAGCTTAGCTTGAAAGCTCGTTATCTTTCTTCATCAAGTGCCACTTTGACACAAGGACCAAAATGAATTTTTGAACATTTAATAATATGATTTTGAAATACAAAATGAGTAACACTTTATCGGCAAAAATGTATTTAAGTTAAAAGTGTAATATTTATGCATGGTTAATATAAATATTTATATACATTCACTATATTACTCATCATTAATTTGTATTACTTTTTTGAAGAGTTGATGATAGTTAGAAATAAATGATGGATGATGCAATGATATATAACTGGTAAACTGATGAATCGGTCTTAATACCGATACGGTACAATAATTATATTGGTCATTTAATTATACCGGTCAAAATTGGATGTCGTGCCCCGGTTTTTGACTGCACGACCTTGTTTATAGTCGTCACTACATTTTATAGTTAAAAATGTAGAAAAATCTTTGAAGCTCAATTACCTTGGGCTTTTGGATTTTTGATATCCAGGTCGGGAGTCAGTTACAAGGTAGGGAAGATATTAACACCCTACCCGCCCGCCTTAGGCGGTACCCTTCACTAAAATATATGATTTTATTATTATTATTATTTATTATTAAATTATCTAGTTAATTAATTAATTTAAATGAGCAAAACATTTATTTATTTTTAATTATGCCTGACAAGAAGTACATTGGTCCTACGTATTCATATTAAGGGAATCAAGGCTTACGTAGTTCTTTAGTAGAAAAACGTTTGTTGGATGGATATATTTTAATTAAGGAAAATATATTTTTTAGTCAAAAATGTTTATTTTGCATTTTTATTTATTGGTGAAAAAAAGTTTTTATTTGATTAATTTTTGTCACTTATTAAATTAAGAAAATAGAATTTAATCGATTTTGAGATTTAATCAGTTGAAAAGAAGCAGCGTAGCGCGACCTTTCGATGATGATTTGAGAAGAAAGAGGCATTCAGGGCGACCTTTTCTCCATCTTTGATTAATTCACAAAATTATTTCATAAGCATTTATAATTAATATTCTTAAGTATATGTATTTTTACAAAAATAAATTTTTTACAAATGATAATTTTAATTACAATAAAAAAGTTATAGTTATTTGGTTAGAAAAAATTTCTATTTAAATTCAAAAATAGTTTGTTGATGGTTAACTATATTAAAATGAATTTTTTTATTTAGTTTTTGTTAGTACTATTTATCCCAAAAACAAATTATTAACATTATTTTTATGATTGAAATTATATTTGATAAAAAAATTACATTTATATTTACTAAGTTATTATGAGTTAATAGTTTATAAATAATAGCCATGAAAAGAATAGAAACAATTAATAAACCTGATTGGGACACTATAATGCACGTGAAGCTATAAAATTGAGAGTCATGTGTCGCGTTCTGGTTCACTGGAGGTTTGTGGTGCTGAAAAGTGGTCCACATGGACACATATGGTTGGCCTGGGGGAGGAGGGTGCACGATTTAGCTGTGCACATGCGCACATGTGAGCTGACGTTCCTATTATGGGTAACGTTCATGTGCGTTGAGGAACACATGTACCAGCTAATGCTTTTCCATGCCATTGGTTGACTCAGGTAGTCAACGGGACAAGGAAGTAGACAGCCATGTGGATTTTGACTAAGTGGTTTGAATTGGAGGGAACATAGTGCATCATATGCATCCGTGTTCACTGGATCGCAATACTACACAACACTTTTCTTTAATATTTTCACTACTTCTTTTTTGTGTTTTTTTTCTAGAGCTTTTCTTGAGACTTTTTAGAACTCTTGGAATTGTTGGAATAGATGGAACTTTTTTGAGAATGCTGTAATTTTTGAAGTAAATTTTTTTTCCTAAACCTAGACTAGGTTATTTATAGGAAAAATTGACACTAACTTAACCTAAACTAAAGCTAACTAATTTATCATTAATTTTAAATCATCATTATTTTTAGGGATTACAATCTCAACTCAAAAAATTAGATTTGACCAAGTTTTTATTATAAGCATAATCTCAAGAATATCTCAATTGATTATTATTTATTTATTTTTATAAATTCGAATTAAAATAATCAAAATTAATAAAAAAATAGTTCTGAGTATCTTTTATTTATTTTACAATATAATTTCGAAAAAATGAAAATAATTAATAAAAATCACTTTATTGCTTTTTCTTGTTTAAAATGATGTAGGTTTCTAGAACCTATTTTAAAACTAAATTAATTTTGCTTTGAACTTTGGTTAACCTAATCCCTTAGATTTAGGAACCTTAACAACATTGATTTATTGTTTTTCAATTTTTCGGTTAACCTAATCACTTAAATTTAGGAACCTTAACAACATTGATTTTGTTTTGTTATTTTTGGTTAAACCTAATCACTTAGATTTAGGAACCTCGACAACATTGATTTTGTTTTGTTATTTTTTTGAATTTTTGGTTAACCTAATCACTTAGATTTAGGAACCTAACTAACATCGATTTAGTTTTACTATTTTTGAATCTTGGTTAACCTAATCACTTATTTTTAGGAACCTTAACAACATTGATTTGACTTTTCCTATTTAATATTATTTGTTTAATTTTTTTCCTGAAAAATGTTTTGGGCTTTTTCTTGGCCGGACAAAAATGAGTGTTCATAGTTGCCCCTCTTTACTTGTTGCTTACCTGATATCAAGTAAATCGAGGATTGAGAGATATCATGGTAAGTAACTAGTAAAGAAATTAATGCTATTTTGTCGATGCTCAGAAAAAGGCCATTGGGAAGATACTGAATTTTAATGACGCATATCAATGCTTTGCTGGTGGACCAAGGATTTGTTGAGGCACTTCCCACGCTTGTCGTGATGAACCAGAGATTTGTTGAGGCAGTTCCCGCGTTTGTTGTGATGGACCAGGGATTTGTTGAGGCATTTCTCGCGTTTGTCGTGATGGACTAGGGATTTGTTGAGGCAGTTCTCGCGTTTGCCGTGATGGACTAGGGATTTGTTAAGGCAGTTCACGCATTTATTGTGATGGACTAGGAATTTGTTGAGAAAGTTCTCGCGTTTGTCGTGATGAACCAGAGATTTTCTAAGGCACCCATGCTGCCATAATGATTTAGGGATTTGTTGAGGCACCTATGCCGCCAAAATGATTCAGGGATTTGTTGAGGTAGTTCCCACGTTTGTTGTGATGGACTAGGGATTTGTTGAGGAAATTCCCGCATTTGTTGTGATGAACCAGAGATTTGCTGAGGCACCCGTGCTACCATAATGGTTCAGGGATTTGCTAAGGCACACATGCTGCCAAAATGATTCAGGGATTTGTTGAGGCTCACGTGCTGCCAAAATGATTCAGGGATTTGTTGAGGCAGTTCCCGAGTTTGCCGTGATTGACCAGGGATTTGTTGAGACAGTTCCCGCGCTTTCCGTGATAGACCATGGATTTGTTGAGGTAGTTCCCGCGTTTGTCGTGATGCACCGGGGTTTTATTGAGGCAGTTCCCGCGTTTGTTGTGATGAACCAATGATTTGTTGATGTAGTTCCCATGTTTGCCGTGATGAACCAGGGATTTGCTGATACACTCATGCTGCCATAAAGATTCAGAGATTTGCTGAGGCACTCGTGCTGCCAAAATTATTCAGGGATTTGCTAAGGTAGTTCTCGAGTTTGCCGTGATGGACTAGGGATTTGTTGAGGCAGTTCCCACATTTGTCGCGATGGACCAGGGATTTGTTGAGGTAGTTCTCGCGTTTGTCGTGATGAACCAGGGATTTTCTAAGGCATCTGTGCTGCCATAATGATTCAGGGATTTGTTGAGGCACTCATTCTGCCAAAATGATTCAGAGATTTGTTGAGGCACATGTGATGCCAAAATGGTCCAGGGATTTGCTGAGGCACCTATGCTGCCAAAATGATTCAGGGATTTGCTGAGGCACCCATGATGCCAAAATGATTCAGGGATTTGTTGAGGCACATGTGCTGCCAAAACGATTCAAGGATTTGCTTAGGTACCCGTGCTGCCATAATGAATTAGGGATTCGCTGAGGCACTCATGTTGCCGTAAAGAAGGTTTTGGTGTGTCTAGAAAAAACGATTGTGAAATGGGATGGTCCCGCACCAATTAGTTATGCAGACATGAAGTAGAAATGCATGGTTATGCATTATGCAATATTTTGTGTGTTTGCTTGTGCTTATTGGAAGAATAATATAGGGATGCATGTTTGAATGTTTCATTATATGCAATGCACTGTTTATTTGTTTGTTTGTGCTTATTGGAAGAATAATATAGGGATGCATGTTTGAATGTTTCATTATATGCAATGCACTGTTTATTTGTTTGTTTGTGCTTATTGGAAGAATAATATAGGGATGCATGTTTGAATGTTTTGTTATATGCAACACAATGTTTATTTATTTGTTCATGTTTATTAGAAGAAAAATGTGAAGATGCATGTGCAATGTATGATTAAGCAATGTTTTCTTTATTTGTTTGTGCTCTAATGATTAGTGTATGGAGGTGATTATGCATTGCTAGATATAGTTAGGTTGTAATATATGTATACCATGTATGATATTAATACTATATGTTTTGTTGAATGTAATAGAATGATGAGTAAGACCCATGCACAAATATTACAATGTGTTACTTATGATTTTCCAGATGACACTAATCAATTTTTATAAACTCGACTGAAGCGACCTTCGTTGCTTCATGTTGAATGGTATCATAGTTTCTTTTCATCAAAATTTGCCACAGTTTACTTGAAGATATATGTTCCTTAAGGTGATCCATGAACCGCCCCGGTATGGCCTTGGGGATAATGACTAAACCTAGCTATTTTGCTTCAGTGTAGGCTTGCATAGAATTTTTCTCGAAAGTGTTGATGCTTTTTGTAACAATAAAAATTGCCCTAGTGTGTCTGTTATGAACTCTTGTCTTCACTTAGGAGGCTACAACTTAGATTCTCCAAAAAGTTGCCCTAGTTTGGGTGATTGATGATATGTAGTAGCAAGTCTTCAACTTGAGCTGTTCATTTCATTTTCTCTAATTTTTTCCTAGAATACCATATGTAGGCATATGTCGAGGATTCTCTCATTTTATTACAATCTGAAGTCGCCTTTGTAGGTTTTCGACTTAGGACTACTCACATTTTTCTAGGTTATCCATGTGGGTTTTCAACCTCACGCTCTTTCTTATTTTTTGCTTTTATTTTTTTGTGAATACCCCCGATGTGGCTACTTGAATTGATAGGAAGTAGAAGACATGTGTGAGTCGTTGTTGAAGGTGTCTTTGAAGATGATATCTTAAGATCTTTCTTCATACTTGAGACATTTTGGCTTATTTTGATCAAATCAATTTGGAGTCAAGAAAAGTCACTTCACTATTGCCCCAGTTTTGAGCTTTTTATAAACTTTCACAAGAAAATGAGATCAACTCCAAAAATTGTCCCAGTTTGGACTTCTTGTGACTTTCCACTCCCCAGTGTGAGCTAATCTGAGTCATTCTTCTATTCAAAATGATCTAGCAAACTTGGACTGTAAGACTTTTTAGAGCATGAATTATCTTAAAATCTACTCTAGTTTGAGAGGCTTCCAGTTTTTCTTTGCTTTTAGTGCTCTTTATTTCATGCACAATTTTTTTTTAAAACAGTGATCGCGCAAACTTTGGTAAGTGTTTGGGCTATGAGAGGTGATATGGTGGTGATGACAAAATTTAATTTGGGTTTGGCTTGGGTAGACATGATAGTGATGATGATGATGATAGAATTCAATTTGGGTTTGGCTAATAGTAGATGTGATGGGGTCTATGATAGAATTGAATTTGTCTTTGGCTTATGAGTGATGGTGAAGTTATGAAGGATAGATGGTTGAAATTTGATTGTGGTTGATGATATTTAATTTGTGTTTTGGCTTGTGTTGATATGATGATGTCGATAATGACTTTTAACTTATACATTGAAAATGAGATATTTTATCAAAATTTTATGAGATTTATGGAGTCAACGCTTTTATGTTATGATGTACATCTTATACAAATAAGTCCTCGACAATGTCTTTTAAGCTTGTACTGTAGTTTGGCTAAGAGTTTTCAATAAAATGATATAGGCTCAAAACTTGTGTTTCTCATACCCACCATTCACATTTTTTCTTTATCATATTTTTAACATTTTTCAAACATGACATTCAACTATTTGCAGAATTTTTCAGGTTTTGATAAGGATGACTTATGATTAAGGCGGTAATTTTTCATGAAGGGTTCCTTTTGTGATCATTGATATTGCACTTTTGCCCTAACTTTTGCTTGATATCTTAATTGAGGATTCTCAGCGGGCTTTTTTACTTCTTCTTTTTAGCAAGGAACATTCTTTGTATTTTCTTATCCCTCGGCCATATGATTGATGTAAAAGAATATTTTTCTTTAATAATTGAGTGTAAAGGAAAACTGTTGAAAAGCTACCCTCCCTAGGCTATTGAAATATTGAGGGTTATTCAAAAATTATCTCATTTAACGATATGTGGGCTCAAATGTGGTGACTATGGATATCTTCAAGATGTTTAGGAATTACAAAAAATGCATTGTGTCATTAGAAAAATTTGCTTGAAGATGTACATCATTTTTTGGTTTTATATTTGCATCATTCTCCATTTTATTTTATTTTGAATCAAATATCTCATAGCCAATGCATAGATTAATTGTATTTGGGTTTATTTGGTTATGTGTTCTTTTTTTGGTAAATATGATTAGTAGGGTGAGGTATGAGATAGTGAAATTTGCATGATCAACACACTAATATATGCTTATTAAAAATATATGCATTTGAATGTAAATCTGTATTCATGAAACCTGAGTGAATGAGTGATTTAACCTTGAATGGGGTGGGGTCATCAAGTGGGGATAATTTTTTAATATGGTCTCCAATTTAGCTGAGGTTGAAGACAATGCACAATCGAGTATGAAGTCAACCACAAACTGGGAGTTCTCTATCTTCTTGAATGTCTTTAGTTTTAATATTGATTGCTTTCAGTCGAGTCTAACAATATCATTCTTAAAACCAACTCAAAACTTATGAGCGTCCTTCGAAATGAGATCGTGAAATGCATGTAGAAAAATGATTTATTATTGATGCATGATGTGCATAAAGTGATTTTTTTGTTTTTATCATGTTACATGAATTGGGATGCAACTTATAACTCAAAATGATGCAAGGAATATGTATGATTATGCATTTGTAGGAATGCGTGTAATTTTATTTTTATGATGCATGATATGCTAGAAAATGTAATTTATTATATAAATGATTGTGAATGTATGAAGGTTACGATATGTATGAATTTTTTCTTTTTATGATAATTAAGGAAGCTATCAAAAATAGTTAATGCAATGATACAATTTTTGAATGAAGTTTTTTTTATGAATCTACGTATGAATGAATGTATAAATAATTATGTGTATGAATGATGTACTTTTCATGGATAAATGAATGAATTTTTCTCTTTTTGAGTAATTTATTTTTATTTTTTTATGAATGTATGAATAATGTATGTCTAAATGATGTATTTACGTATACATGAATGAATGAGCGAATAATAATTTTTTAATGCATAAGTCAATGAATTTTTATTTTTCTTTCTGAATGTATAATTGAATGATAATTTTCATTTCTGAATGTATATTTTCATTTTTGAAAGTACATTACTCACACATTCATTCATGCATTCAGTCATTGACTTTTTTAATGCATGAATGTGTGAGTAATGTATTTTTATTTTTTTAGTGATTGTACGAAGACAAAAGTCAATGAATATTTAAATAATGTATTTTTTTTCATTTTGAATGCATGAATGAGTAGTTGAATGAATCAATGAAGGAATAAATGTTTGATTTATATGTGTTTTATACATGAATGATGAATGCATGAATTATATATTTTTTTATGCATGAGTGAGTGGATGAATATATAAATAAATAAAAGATTATATGAATGATGTATTTTTTAATGCATATATGAATAGCTAATTAAAAGAATATATGAGTAATGTATTCTTCTTATATGCATGCATCAATGAATTATTTTGAACGATAGTTTTTTTTTAGTTAGCGTATGCATGGATGAAATGATTTTTTTGAATAATATGTTTTTTTTAATGTATGTATTTATGATGAATGAATAAATGCATGCATAAGTAGTTGATGATGAATTTTCATATATCTATGTATGTATAAATGTACGTATAAGTCAATCAATAAAAAAAATCTTTTTGAATGCATGAATGAATGCATAAGTCAATCTATGAAGATTTTTATTTTTGAATGCATAAGTCAAGCAATGAATATTTTTATTTTTTTGAATGCATAAATGAATTGATAATTGAGTGAATTTTTGAATATGTACTTTTATGTTTATGCATTCATGAACGAATTTTTTGAATGATGTATTTTTTATTAATGCATGATGAATGAAATGTATAAAAATACAAATGCATACCCATTAGGGAAATGGACCCTATCTTGGAGACGGTTTAGCCATTATTACGATTTCAACATATATATATATATATATATATATTTAAATTATATTTCTTTTATTTTTATTGTTTAGGCTACTCTTTGTTAAGGGAATATGAATTTCCCTCAAGGGTGCGATATTTTACATGATTTTTATTTTACATGACAAAATTCCAAACAATATGTTATAATATAAACATGATACAAATCACAAGATTCACAATAGTACAACATCCTATCATAGGGTTCTAATATACAGTTGACGTCCTTGGCAAGTTCTAGACTCACTATAAGGTGTCCATATTGCAACTCTCTAATAGAGAAACTCAAATATTATGAGGTTAGAAACATGAGACCAGCTCGAGCAGCTAACTCATAATAAGAGGTAACAATATGAGTGTTCCACATCACCAACACTTATAAATGACAAAGACCGCGACTAGTGAGGCTAGTGCCCATATTGCAACTCTACAATAGAGAAACTCAAATATTATGAGGTTAGAAACATTAGACCAACTCGATCAGCTAACTCATAATAAGAGGTAACAATATGAGTGGTTCACATCACCAACACTTAGAAGTGTACATGATATATCACCCAATATCAAAAATAATACAAACATAAAACATGCACTTAATATTTATAACATATAATTATTCATTAAGCATGCAATTCATGTTTATAACATACAATTAATAATTAAGTATGTAATTCATATTTATAACATACAATTAATAATTAAGCATGTAATTCATGTTTATAATAACATACGACTAATAATTAAGCATGCAATTTTCGTGTGGTTAGAAATTAACTAATTAACCAAATAGAAATAATAATAATAAACAAATAGACACATATTTTATTGATTATGGGCTGGACTCTCTCCAAAAAGTCCCCAGCAGAGTCGTCAGTTGTCACACCTCGATTTTCGGCTACACGACTTTGTTAGAGTCGCCACTACATTTTATGGTTAAAAATGTAGAAAAATCTTTTAAGCTCAATTACCTTGGGCTTTAAGATTTTAGATATCATTCAGGTTCGGGAGTCGGTTACAAGGAATGGAAGATATTAGCACCCCTTAAAATATATGACTTTATTATTATTATTATTATTTTTTATTATTAAATTATGTGGTTAATTAATTAATTTAAATGAGAATTTCTTTTTTTTAGTCATGTTTGACAAGATGTACCTTGGTCCTACGTATACCTATTAAGTTAATCAAGGCTTACGTAGTTCTTTAGCAAGAAAATATTTGTTGGTTAGATGTATTTTAATTAAAGAAAATATATTTTTTAGTCAAAAATGTTTATTTTGCATGTTTATTTATTGGTGGAAAAAAATATTTGGTTAATTTTTCTCATTTGTTTAATTAAGAAAATAGAATTTAATCGATTTTGAGATTTAATCGGTTAAAAAGGAGCAGTGTAGCGCAACTTTTCGAAGTTGATTTGAGAAGAAAGATGCATCTGAGGCGATCTTCTCTCCATCTTTGATTAATTCACAAAATTATTTCATAAGCATTTATAATTAATATTCTTAAGTATATGTATTTTTACAAAAATAAAATTTGTACAAATGATAACTTTAATTACAGTAAAAAAGTTATAGTTATTTGGTTTTAAAAAATTGCTATTTGAATTCAAAAATAGTTTGTTGATGGTTAACTATATTAAATGAACTTTTTTATCTTGTTTGTTATTACTATTTATCCCCAAAAAAATTATTAACATCTTTATTTATATTATTGAAATTATATTTGATAAATAAAATTACATTTCTATTTACTAAGTTATTATGAGTTAATTGTGTATAAATAATAGGAATGAATAGAAATAGAAACAACTAATAAATCTGATTGGGAAATTGTACCGCATGTGAAGCTATAAAATTGAGAGCCACGTGTTGCGTTCTAGTTCGCTGGAGGTTTGTGGTGCTGAAAAGTGGTCCACATGGACACGTATGGTTGGCCTGAAGGAGGAGGTTGCACGGTTTAGCTGTGCACCTGTGCACATGTGATCTGATGCTCTTATTAGGGGTAACGTTCGTGTGTGTTGAGGAATACATGCACCAGCTAATGCTTTTCCATGCCATTGGTTGACTCAGGAAGTCAACGGGACAAGGAAGTGTTATGTATCAGTGGTTACAATACACCTAGAAGGGGGGTTGAATAGGTGTAGCGGTTAGAATATCCGCTTTTCGAAACTCAACACTTAATGCTGAATCACCCATATTTAATCGATTAAAAGAATATGGATAATCGATTAACGGATTTGATTTAATCGATTAAAATAGAAACAATAAGCTTAGGCAGATACGATTACTAGCACAACAATTAACCGATAATGAAATTAACACACAGAGCTTACAGAATCATTAGAGTATTAACAGTATAGCAAATATACAGAATATAGCAATTAAATCTACTATACAAGTTAACATATTAAATGCAATAAAGAGAGAGAGAAAGAAAAATCCTGCAACACGATTTTTATCCTGGTTCATTTGCTTGTCCACCGCAAACTACATCCAGGCCTCCCGGCTGATTTGGGAGATTTTCTTCACTATAATTGAATCAATATTTTTACATGCACATCATCCAATTACAACAACTTAGACATTCACAAGAAAATAAAGCACCTTATTCTATGGTTTGACTCCCTTCCTACCGACAAAGAAAACCTTTCTTTCGGCGTAGCCCCAGCCAAGAACCTCTGTTCTTTCCTTATCTAGAACTCTAAGCAATATGAAGATACAACTCAATCTCTTAGGTGATACGACACCTCGAGATTCCCAATGTTACAACAATTTTTCACAACAAAAATTCAAGAGTAAACTTAAGCAATTATAAAGCTCATATATGACAATTAAGGCTTGACTCTAAAACATCTAATACAAACTCATGCAATATGACAATGTATTGGTTTCAACACAGAAGTTATAGAATGTAAAAACTTCACAAAAAGCATCAATAATATGCATGAACATGTGAGATGAATGATGAGAAATATATCATGAAATGCCACTCAATCCTAAAGCATAGAATTCTCTCCTTTCTAAACTCACAAATGCACTATCAACTAGATGCAACAAATATCACGATGCTCTAACTCTCTAAAAAATGCAACATGCAACTTATGAGATCAGTTCTGAAAACACAGTTTATAAAGAATCAAATCTGAAGCCCACTTAATCGATTAAAGCTTTGGTTAATCGATTAACGTTGTTAAAAAACGTAACTGATTCTGTATCCAAGCTTTTCAGTTTCAACAACTTTTCAAACAGTTAGGTTAATCGATTAACGTATGCCTTAATCGACTAACATCATATTTTAATGTGTAATTTTAAATACAAAAACTCAAATACGTTATGCATTTAATTCATACATGTTTAACACTTAGTTTATGCCTAGAATGCACATATACATGTATTTATGTGATGCATGAACATATTATGAATGACATATCTCAAAGATGAAATGATTTAAAAGATTTATGCATATGAGATATGTATTAGGTGACCTAAGCCTTAGACTCAACTTAAACTAGTTTCTAGTCTAAGCCTAGTACCAATCAAAAGACTTAAGCATGTTGATTTGTTGATGATCTTCAAGCTCTTATTAGCACAAGTTGTCCTCATCAAAACCATGACATATAAAGAGAGCTTTCCAAAGTGTTCTTCTTGACATGCACACTTAGAGAGTCACGTGGATTGTGACTAGTGGTTTGAATTGGAGGGAACATAGTGCATCATATGCATTCGTCTTCACTTGATTGCAACACTACACAACACTTTTCTTTAGTATTTTTACTGCTTGTTTTTGTGTTTTTTTCTAGAGCTTTTATTTTGGAACTTTTGGAATTGTTGGAATAGATGGAACTTTTTTTGAGAATGTTGTAATTGTTGAAGTAAATGTTTTTTTCTAAACCTAGACTAGGCTATATATAGGAAAAATTAGCATTAACTTAACCTAAACTAAAGCTAACGAATTTATCATTAATTTTAAGTCATCATTATTTTTATGGAATACAATCTCATCTTAAAAAATCATATTTGACCAAATTTTTATTGTAAGCATAATCTCATGAATATTTCACTTGATTATTATTTATTTATTTTTATAAATTCGAATTAAAATAATAAAAATTAATAAAAAAATAGTTTTGATTATCTTTTATTTATTTTACAATATAATTTCGAAAAAATGAAAATAATTAATAGAAATCACTTTATTGCTTTTTTGTTTAAAATGATGTAGGTTTCTAGAACCTATTTTAAAACTAAATTAATTTTGCTTTGAACTTTGGTTAACTTAATCCCTTAGATTTAGGAACCTTAACAACATTGATTTATTATTTTTCAATTTTTCGGTTAACCTAATCACTTAGATTTAGGAACCTTAACAACATTGATTTTGTTTTGTTATTTTTGAATTTTTGGTTAACCTATTCACTTAGATTTAGGAACCTCGATAGTATTGATTTTGTTTTGTTATTTTTTTGAATTTTTTGTTAACCTAATCACTTAGATTTAGGAACCTAACTAACATCGATTTAGTTTTATTATTTTTGAATCTTGGTTAACCTAATCACTTAGATTTAGGAACCTTAACAACATTGATTTAACTTTTCCTATTTAATATTATTTGTTTAATTTTTTTTAAAAGAGGTTTTGTGTTATTTCTTGGCCGGACAAAAATGGGTGTTCACATCGACTAAAATTGGTCGGAATCGGCTAAAACCGACTATATCGGCATATTTTCAATTGAACCGTATTTGTCATATTGGCCGGTTTTTATTTAAAATTATTAGTTTTTCAACATTGTTAATATA
>NW_017718756.1:0-5108 GCF_001865875.1 Lupinus angustifolius
TATATATATCTAATTTCGCATGTACGTAGTTTAATTAGTGAACTACCGGTTAAACCACTATATCAGTACCCTAGCTGGATTGTTAACCGGTACAACATTAATAACAATGCTCGAGAGGATCTTCACCCATCTCATCATCCAACTAAGATTAAGTTTAAAAGCATACTCAAATTTTAGTCAATAATCATAATAAATCTAATGTTTTGAATTAGTGAATCATCTTCCCATTCTTTGATCTTTTGTATCAATCTTCCCCACGTTTCCCACTGTTGATATTGTGTCTTATAAGTTATAATACCAATCCCTTTCCCTTCTCTGCATTTTGAAACTAATTTTTTGACCTTTGACCCTGTTATGTAGAGCACTATCACCTTCCAAATTCCACAGCAAAAAATAAACATGAAAGAAGGAAACAAGCAAAAGGCGAACCAGAGTAAGAGTAAGACAAGAACCTCATTGAGTACTACACGTTTGTAACCACTCGCAAAACCCTTCACCTTCAACCCTTCTTGTTCTACCTATTCCTCCAATCACTCTAATGATGACCCTTTTAGCTCTTTGCTTGATTCTATTCAGAATACTGACTTGGGTTCTAAGCATGACTATAAAGTTTCAACCTTGCCCACTCAAACACATGAAAAATCCCTTTTTGAACAACACCCTTCTATGGAGTTTCGAAACAATTGTGACTTTTATAAGTTTAATTGGTCACACTTTGATATTGTGGAGCCCACTTACTCACCAAATGTTACTATTTAGGATATGGGAAGCGAAGAGTGGATTCTCATGAGAGTTTGTTAAGCAAAGGAAATTATTGAATATTGGTTAAAAGAAAAATATGATGAAAAGATTTTCTTGAGTCAAGCAAAAAAAGAAGTGGCTAAAGATCATTTTAAAGAAATGGAGAATTTTTAGCCAAGTAAAAAGAAGTGGCTATAATGAAACCATCATCAATGTTATTTTCCTTTGGCCATATAATCTTCAAGAGTTTTGGCTATAAATATGAGTGTTCCACGCCATTGTAAGATACACCAAATACTTAGCTTAGTGCATATTCTCTCTTCTTTTTCTCTTGTTCTAATTGTGTGAGAAATACTTGAGTGAGAGTGAAATTGGGTGTACTTGAGTTTTGGGAAGTGAGTGAAACACTTGTAGTTCTCTTTTATCATAATGGAATAATCATTGTTGCTCTTCAGTTGTGGCCGTAGGCAAATTGCCGAACCACATTAATTTTTTGGTGTCATTTTCTCTATTTTATTTTCTCCATGGGTCTTCTGCTCCAACAAACTGGTATCAGGGCTCGTAGAGCTCTTGCATACTAAGTTGTACGATCTATAAGAAAATTCTTAGTATGCTCTGTGTTCGCAGCATTGTGTGATCTTACACATCATAAAAGAATTATTCTTGTTATTGGAAAAGTATAATAGTTTGAAAGTGCATGTCTAGGATGTCTTAGGAAAGACCTGATATTTAAGTGTGTCTGTTAAGACCCACCTCTCTTTCCTAGGAACTTTCCTAGTGTATGTTCACGAACTACAATATTGTTCTGGTATATGGTTATCATGGCGAGTGCTAAATTTGATTTGGAGAAAAGAAATTTAATGGAGAAAAAGATTCCAACCTCTGGCGCTTGAAGATGAAAGCTCTACTAGTTCATCAAGGCTTGAGCAAAGGCTTGGAAGGTAGAAACAAGTTAACACAGAGTCTGACCGAGGACGAGAAGGATGAAAACTTGGAAAAAGCACATAGTGCAATTTTGTTGTGTTTGGGCGGAAGCTGTCAATACAGCTTGTTACTTGATCAATAAATGTCCATCAACGACCATTGGTTTCAAAACTCCAGAAGAGATGTGGTCGGGTGTTCCGGCAAATTATGAAATTTTGAGGATATTTGGTTGTTCTGCATATGCTCAAAACAAAGAAGGAAAACTTGTTGCAAGAGCATTGAAATGCATTTTTCATGGATATCCTGATGGTGTGAAAGGATAAAAGTTATGGTGGTCAGAGAAAAGAAAGTGCATTATTAGTAGAGATATTACTTTTAATGAAGCTGAAATGTCAAAGCCTCATACATAGTAATCTAGTGAAAATGAAGATCCTAATATTTTGGAGAAGGTGGAGTTTGAGGTGGAGCCAACAAAAGAAAAGATACTTGATCAAGAAGTAAAAGTCCATGATGCATGTGCTGATAATGATATCTCTCAATTACAACATTATCAGTTGGCTAAGGACAGGAAAATGAGACATATAAAACCTCCAGAAAAGTATGGATATGCTGATCTGGTGTCATACACTCTAAATGTTGTTGATGATATCAGTAATTGTGAACCACAGTCATATGAAGAAGCTATCAACAACAAAGAAGCTTCCAAATGGATTTTTGCCATGACATAGGAAATTGAGTCTCTTCATAAGAATCATACTTGGGTTCTTGTGAAGCGGCTGAAGGCTCAAAAAATTGTTGGATGCAAATGGGTCTTTAAGAAGAAGGAAGGAATCCCTTGGGTTGAAGATGCAAGATTCAAGGCGCGATTAGTGGCCAGAGGTTTTATACGAAGAGAAGGCATTGATTTCAATGAAGTTTTCTCTCATGTGGTAAAACATAGCTCTATTCGCATCCTACTTGCAATTGTAGCTCAATTTGATCTAGAACTTGAGCAACTAGAGATCAAAACGACATTCTTGTATGGTGAGTTGGAGGAACAAATCTACATGAAACAACCTGAAGGATTTGAAGTTCAAGGGATGAAAGATCATGTTTGCTTGCTGAAGAAATCTTTATATGGCCTAAAGCAATCTTCCAAACAATGGTATCGACGATTTGACACCTTCATGCTTGAAAATGAATATTCCATAAGGGAATATGATAGTTGCATCTACTATAAAAAGCTTGCAAATAAATCATTCATATATTTGCTTTTATATGTTGATGACATGTTGATTGCATGTAAGAACATGTCAGAAGTTAGAAACTTGAAAGCTCAATTGAGCTCAGAGTTTGAAATAAAGGACTTAGGAGCTGGAAAGAAAATTTTGGGAGTGGAGATTCAGATGGATAGAAAAGAGGGGACACTCTTTCTATCACAAAAGAAGTACATTGAGAAAGTGTTGGAACGCTTTGGCATGCAAAATGCTAAACCAATAACTACTCCATTGGCGACTCATTTCAAACTTTCAATGGCCTTTTGTCTATAACACCCCAGTTATGACATGCGACCTCCCAGGCCCATGAATATACTGAGTGTGCCACCTATTAAGCTTAAATACTCCTTGTAGTATTTTATTCCCCTCTCAGGGGAGCCTTCCGCGACTCGAACTCGTGACCTCAGCGATAAATAGTCACTATACCACTGAGTCGCTACCATTAAGCTATTGCTTTTTTTTGTAACACCCCAGTTATGACATGCGATTTCCTAGGCCCATGAATATACTGAGCGTACCACATATTAAGCTTAAATACTCCCTGCAGTATTTTATTCCTCTCCCAGGGGAGCCTTCCGCGACTCCAACCCGTGACCTCGGAGATAAATAGTCACTATACCACTGAGTCACTAGCTTAATGGTGGCGACTTAGTGGTATAGTGACTATTTATCCCTGAGGTCACGGGTTCGAGTCGCGGAAGGCTCCCCTAGGAGGGGAATAAAATATTGCAGGGAGTATTTAAGCTTAATAGGTGGCACGCTCAGTATATTCATAGGTCTGAGAGTTCGCATGTCATAATTGGGGTGTTATAGTGTCAACAAAGTGAGTATGAAAAAGAGGGGATGACAAGTGTACCTTATGCTAGTGAGATTGGCAGTCTCATGTATGCCATGGTGTGCACTAGACCAGGTATTGCTCATGTACTAAGTGTGGTAAGCAAATATATGGCAAATCTTGGTAAAGTTCACTGGATGTCTGTGAAGTGGATTATGCGCTACCTAAAAGGTACCACAAATATAGGGCTTTTGTATGGTTGGTTGGAATTTCTGACAATTTATGGGTCACAAATATAATTCTATAATTGTGTTATGGCCATTATGTAATTAGCCAAAATATAAAATGATCTTAAGTAATTAATTTGGTGGCTAAAGGCATATGTGTCATGAAATAATAATAAGTGTAGATACCTTCAGGCAATTTCTGATTTGATGAAGGGACTGAATCAGAATTATTGCAACTAAAGTAGTAACCACTACGGGGTTACTTTTATGGGTTATGGTCCCCATTTGTAGAGCAACAGGTTTTCAAGTGTAAAGGTGGAGGAGAATAAGGATAGGTAGGATGATAATAGTGTTATCCATGATGGGATAACACTATCCACTCATCCATAAGGCTTATAAGGCATAAGGATAAGACTCCTCTAACTAACCTCAACACAACACACTTTCAAGAAACTAAGGTATTCTCTCATTCCCCTCTAGAGAGAACTAAAGGAAAACCATTCGGCACTCTATCATCTGGAAGATCATCTCACCCTCATACCTCTGAGATTCAAGAAATGGCCCAACAAGGTATGTTCTTCATCTTCACCACGAACTCATTTGGGATTTCTTCGGTCTGAACCATGGATGTTCCGTTTGGGTGTATGTATGGGCATACACATTCAGTTGTGGGAACAAAGCCATGGTCATAAGGACTTCCGTATTCACTATATGGATTTCGGATGGAGAAGGAATTTCTCCAACAAGAGTGTCCTGAATTTGATTCATGTGTGAAATTAGGTTTTCATGTTCTTCCCCAAAACTAGATTGATTTAGGGTTTTGATGTTTTTCATTGTTTTAAATTCATGTTTTTCATATGAATATAGAAAGATTTAATCATGAATGTTTGATGTTTCTGGTTTAATCTTGAATTTTGGGTGATTTTTGGGAGAAGAGCGATGCAGAAATCGCACTTTTCATGTTTTGCTGTAGTGCTCTCGCTCAAGCGATAGGAAATATAGGCAAATCGCCTTAAATTGGGCTCAAGCGAGATTTGGCTCACTCGAGCGAGATTCTGCTCGCCCGAGCGAGATTCGGCTCGCCCAAGCGAGAAAAAAAAACAAATTTTTTTATTTATTTATTTATTATTTTTGGGACTTCATTATCTTTGTGCATTGATTTTAATTGTTATTTGTATGTCCATT
>NW_017718757.1:0-255 GCF_001865875.1 Lupinus angustifolius
CTATATCTGCAAATTTGAATTCAGTTCCAGTCCTTAATGGTGAAAATTTTAAGGATTGGAAAGATAATGGAAATTGTTCTTGGCTGCATGGATCTGGACTATGCATTAAGGGTAGAGCAACCCCCTTCTCCTATGGAATCCAGTTCCTCTGAAGAGAGGAAGGATTATGAGAAGTCGGATCGCTCTAATCGCATGAGTCTAATGATCATTAAGCGCGACATTCCAGAGGTCTTTAGGGGTACTATCTCGGATGAG
>NW_017718758.1:0-320 GCF_001865875.1 Lupinus angustifolius
TGTCCAACATCGCTTCAAAACTTAAGGCCCTTAAGCTTGAGGTGTCGGAAGACTTACTCATTCATTTGGTCTTACTTTCTCTTCCTGTACAATTCAGTCAGTTTAAGATTTCTTATAACTGTCAAAGGGAGAAATGGACTCTTAATGAGCTCATTTCATTTTGTGTGCAAGAAGAGGAAAGATTGAAGCGGGAGAGGACTGAAAGTGCCCATTATGTCACTACCTCTAAAGACAAGGGCAAAAGGAAAATCACTTCAAAGCCCAAGAATGAAGCTGCTAAGGGTTCAGTGCAAAAGAAACAGAAGCAGGATGATGTCTGT
>NW_017718759.1:0-330 GCF_001865875.1 Lupinus angustifolius
CCAGTTTCATCGAAAGACTCTCTTAGGACAATCATGGCTCTTGTAGCACATTATGATTTGGAGCTTCATCAGATGGATGTCAAAACAGCTTTTCTAAATGGAAACATTAATGAAAAGATTTATATGGTGCAACCAGAATACTTTGTAACAGGAGACCGAAAGAATATGGTTTGCAAATTGACAAAATCCATCTATGGGCTAAAATAGGCATCTCGTCAATGGTAACACAAATTTCATGAGGTGATTCTCTCTTCTGGTTTTGAGATGAATTCAGTCGAAGATTGTGTGTATCACAAGTTCAGTGGGAGCAAGTATATTTTCTTGCTCTTG
>NW_017718760.1:0-946 GCF_001865875.1 Lupinus angustifolius
TTGGCGTTCTGCCAAGCAAAACCTTGTAGCTTCATCCACCATGGCAGCAGAGTATATAGCATGTTATGAGGCATCACTTCAGTCATCATGGTTGAGAAATTTTGTCATTGGGCTGCGGATTGTGGAAAGGATTGAAAGACCACTAAAGTTATACTGTGACAATAAATCAACTGTTTTGTTCTCCAACAACAATAGGAGTTCGGCAAAGTCGAAACACATCGACATTAAGTTCCTAGTTGTTAAGGAGAAGGTACAAAGTGGACAGCTTTCCATAGAACACTTAGGCACTAACTCCATGATTGCGGATCCTCTCACAAAAGCTATCACACCCAAGGTCTTTCATGAGCATGCTGCTCACATGGGTGTTCTACAGTGTGAGGATATTTTGGTTTAGTGGGAGTTAGATTGTGCACAACTTTTATCATGTTCTATGTAATTTCAGTATTTTGTATGAATACTTTGTATTCAAACTTCAGTTGATTAATCATTCAGTTTGGTATTCTGTCATTATACTTTGTACAATAAGGTTTTATGTTATTGTTAAGGATCTCACTAAAGTTAAGTAGGACCAGTTGAAAATTGACATGTACAGATCATATTAATGCTAACATTTCATGATGTATCTATGTCATTTAGTTGTGTCAATGTTGGTGATCATTGTTGAATTAGCCATGATTGATATGGCGAAGTTCACTGTGATTCGATATGGAGACCAGACTAATGGACGGGATAATTTGGGTATGTCTAAGTCATAATGGCAATATTTAAGCGCACATTAAGGATAACACGTATGGAGAATCATATGCGTGACCAGTGGGAGATTGTTGGAATTTCTGACAATTTATGGGTCACAAATATAATTCTATAATTGTGTTATGGTCATTATGTAATTAGCCAAAATATAAAATGATCTTAAGTAATTAATTTGGTGGCTAAGGGCATATGT
>NW_017718761.1:0-17704 GCF_001865875.1 Lupinus angustifolius
ATGAGAATAGTGTTATCCAGGATAGGATAACACTATCCACTCATCCATAAGGGCTTATAAGGCATAAGGATAAGCCTCCTCCAACTAACCTCTACACAACACACTTTCAAGAAACTAAGGCACATTCTCTCATTCCCCTCTAGAGATAACTAAAGGAAAACCATTCGGCGCTCTATCATCTGGAAGATCATCTCACCCTCATACCTTTGAGATTCAGGAAATGGCTCAACAAGGTATGTTCTTCATCTTCACCATGAACTCATTTGGGGTTTCTTCGGTCTGGACCATGGATGTTCCATTTGGGTGTATGTATGGGCATACACATTCGGTTGTGGGAACAAAGCCATGGTCATAAGGACTTCTGTGTTTACTCTATGGATTACGGATGGAGAGTAATTTCTCCAACATGGTAAAGTCAAAGATGTTGAAAATAAGATCACTGTATATGTTGACTCGGATTATGCTGGAGATCTAGATAAGCAAAGATCGCTCACCAGATATGTCTTTACACTATGTGGTTGTACTATTAGTTGAAAAGCAACACTACAATCAATTGTTGTTTTGTCTACAACTGAAGCAAAGTACATCGCAGTAACAGAAGCTGTAAATGAAGCCATTTAGGAGAAAGATCTAATTGAAGAGTTGGGTATACAACTGGAAGAAACAACCATCTACTGTGATAGTCAAAGTGTTATACACCTGACAAAGAATCCAATGTATCATGAAACTACTAAGCATATTGATGTTCGGATGCACTTTATCAGAAACATAGTGGATAGAGGGTTTGTTAGAGTGGAGAAAATACCTAGTGCAAATAATCTGGCGGACATGATGACAAAACCATTTCCAACTACCAAGTTCAGACATTGTCTGGACTTGATTAATATTTATAATCTCTAGTGAGCATGAGGAAGAGTAGTAGGCGAATAACTATGAAAATTGAATATTGAATAAAAGAAAAAGATGATGAAAAGACTTTTTTGAGCCAAGCAAAACAAGAAGTGGCTAAAGATCATCTTGAAGAAAGGGAGAATTTTTAGTCAAGTAAAAAGAAGTGGTTATGATGAAACCATCATCAATGCTCTTTTCCTTTGGCCACACAATCTTCAAGAGTTTTGGCTATAAATAGGAGTGCTCCAAGTCATTGTAAGATACACCAAATACTTAGCTTAGTGCATATTTTCTCTTCTTGTTGTCTTGTTCTAATTGTGTGAGAAATACTTGAGTGAGAGTGAAATTGGGGGTACTTGGATTTTGGGAAGTGAGTGAAACACTTATAGTTCTCTTTTATCATAGTGAAATAATTTTTGTTCCTTTTCAGATGTGGACTTTGCAAATTGTCGAACCACATTAAATTCTCAGATCATTTTCTCTAGTATATGGGTGTTTGCTCCCACATAAATGATGGTCGTGGTTATGTTGACAATGGGAGCATGGTTCAACAAGGTAGTTTATTGTATCATGTAAACCACTTTTGCAATTTTATTTTGATTGAATTATTAGGGTGCTACATTTTGATTCCGATGCTTATATCTTTACTTCATCTTATATTGATTATGACTGCTAAGTGCCAACATCTACCATCCTAGAGTTCGTTAGGGTATTAGGTTGGAATCTCCTATACTAGGCTTTCTTCTTCTTCTTTTTTACTTTTGAGGGCAATGTATCTATAGCTATAGTACAAACTTGCCCTAAGTTGCTTAGATGATGCATGGAGTCATATGTTTGAGGTGTAACAATTGAGGACCATGTGGTTCTATAAAACAGAGGAAAATTCTAGGAGAAGGAGTACTTATTTCTGGTGAGAGTTATAATTGGCACAAAAAACAGTTCTTCATCATTTCACACTGTAAAGTGAATAAATTTAGGAATTTTATGTTTCATAATGGAAATGGTTAACAATTCTACTTATAGTTAAATCTTTATTTGTTGTTTATCTTAGAATATGTGGAAAATATCTTATTATGTCATTATTATTTCTTTAAATATTGTAGATTATCTTTTAGGATAACTTTCATATTTATGTTCTTTATTTTGTTATTTAATTGAATAAATACCAGGATTTCATTACTAGAGAGCAGTTTTGTAAAAACCGTTCCGTGCCGGGTAAACCGGTTAACCAGTCCCAATATCAGTATGGTATAATAATTATATCTGTCATGCAATCATACTGGTGAAAACCGGCCATACTGGCTGGTTTTTTATTTGAAATTAATTTTTAATGTAAATAGAAAAAATTCTTGTTTTTTTATGCTTCCTTTGGTTGGAGAGAAGAAAGTAAGAAGAGAGAAATACATGAGAAAGAGAATGAAAAGAGGAAGAAAAAAGTATGAGAAATAGAGTAGATTTTTATGTTGTTTAAATAGAAAAATAAGAGAAATAAGTGTATTTCTCTTCAACTTCTATCTTCTCATTCTCTTGCTTTTCTTTTTCTATTCTTCCAAAGGAAGATTTATTGTTTTTTCAACATTAATGTTGATATATTATATATCTATATTTAATTTCGCCGGTATATGGTTTAATTAATAAACCATCAATTGAACTGTTATATCATTATACCAATACTTTAATCAGTTTAATAATCGGCACAGTATCAATAACACCACTAGATAGCACCACTGTTTTACATGTCATTATTATTTCGTTTTTAGCATCAAAGGTTGACTTTATTCTGCTTGGAGTGTTGAGTTTCACTCAAATGTAGTATGGTTCTATCCAAGATGCAATATGAAACCTCCTCCACTGTGCACCCTTATAATGTAAGAAGCAATATGAGTATCGGATATAATTTGTATCCAATATGATACATATTTCATAAATATTAAGTATGTTGACATATATGTTCTTGGGATGGGATATGAATAAAAAATATGTGGATAAAATTCATAAAACATAATAAACATATAATTGTTTTTGTGAAATTATAAATAAAGAACATATCTCTTAAAAATCACTAAATACAAAATGAAAATTATATTGTCATAAAAATCATGGCTTAGTTCCCAGAAATTTTCATGTTTATATTCTCTTATTTGATTTGTTATTTAATTGAGTTAAGACTATGTTTCTAGTCTTCTACTATCAGCGTAAATAAGATTCCTGGGTTTGTCTTTTTGTGTCACACATCTCATAACATCAATCTCATCAAACTTTCCAATTGTATTATCAGTTTACACTTATCTCACTCGTTTCCTTATTCCATAGCCCTAAAGCTAGTTTTTCTAAGTTTCTCAATGAACCAATGGAATCAATTCAATCATTTCTGCTGCCAAGGGCATCAAAAGCTTGCTCTAATTTTAGAAAAAGTTCTTAAATTTTGATTGTAGTGTGTCTTTTTATTTTTCTTGACATGTTTTATTTTGATGCTTCATGTAAAAATTTATTAAAAATAGGCTAAATAAATGTGAAAATTGTGGAATGATATGTTCAGGTAAGCATGGTGTTGATGGTATTTTCAAAAAACGCAATGGTATAATTCGGGGAAAAGACATTCTATCAAACTCTATAGGCACATCAATGGACACAGTTGATGAATCTAGCTCCTTTGCTATGTTGAATTATAAGGTTGCCCTTTCCCCTCTCAAGTTATCTACAACTGATATGTCCTCTGTTAAAAACACTTCTCAAATTCAGACTTCCGAGAATTCTGTTGACCATGACTCTGATGTAGATTCTCCTTGTTGGAAAGGAACCATGGCCATTTGTCCAACTCCATCAAAAACTTCAGGGTTGAAAAAATTCATTATGTTGAGAAAGCAACCGAAAAATACAACAGTTTAAATCCTTGGGCTCCTTAGTTCTTTCCTGGCATAGGATATATTAAAGATGATTTTGTGTCGTCTAAGTCTAGTGCACCTGTTGCTACTAAATTGTTGTCAGGAGAGGGCATACTCATGGAAAGTGTTATGGCAGAATGCCCACGAGCCTGCCAGCAAAAAAGTGCCGGCTATGCGGGCACGCCCACGGGCAATGCCCGTTTTGCCATCTATAATCCCAAGGTATGTACGGAACTTGTGTTATAATCAATAAGCAATTTATGCACAGTATCAGCCTAGCTGGGCCCTTTTATGTTAAATCTATTTGCACTTGAAACTGAGATGTGATTGTCTAAATAGAAGTGACTTGAAGTGAGAAATATAATGACCTTGGCTGTTCATTTGCAGAAAAACAGTGTTTCTAAAGTGTTTGCTCAGAGTGGACAGAAAAACAGTGTTTGGTTAGGTAGCAATTTTTTCTATGGTTACTATAATCCAATTAGATTTTGTTTTTCTGAACTAAATGTTTGAATTCTCTTAGTTTCAGTTCATTCGGATAAGTATTGGGAAAAGTCTGGAGTTTGAGAAACAAATGCCCTCAGAGGCTCTGTTGTTTAGAAATTTATGGCTTGATTGTGAAGCGGAATGCTTGTACAGGAGATATAAAACTTATCGCTGCCTTATGGAAGTTGGGATCGATGTAAATTACACAAATGTTGAGGTATTTCCCTATGCCTGAATATGTTATACCAATTTTCTCTTTGCTTCTCTAGCTGATAATAATGCTTCCTTAAACATAGGATGACATCGAAATTTGCAGTTAGCACTGGTGCTCTTTGCACCTCTAAACAACCACTGTTTGTAATATCCATACTAACACGAGTGATGCGTCTCAATTATGGATTTCTGTGTTCAGGAATTGTGGAGGTGAGATTACATGCTGCCCTGTAGATTTGCAAGAGAAGACTGGGGACTGTAATTAGATACCATTATTAACTATTTCTGGTTGAGTTTCTACTTGTATAAATGCAACTGATTCATGTGAATGCAATGTATATGGAGAGGGGGGAATCTGTGTAGTTTTGGTGATAGTTGGCATTGTACTATGTAAAAGATTACTACCATGCCACTTAAATATTACAACTTTTGTTTGATCTTCTGAAGTATGCTTTTCTCTCCCTGCTTTGGGGTTCTTTGAACCTATATAGAGTCTATTTGATTCATGTCATATTCACTTGCTCCCTTCTAAACTTTGAAGTAACATTGTCAAAAAAAATTGTGGAGATACCATGATGTTGATGTTACTCATGTAGTGTATTCTCTATTTACCCTTTTTTATTCATGTAATGTCATTTGTGTCAACTTATTGTTGGTGAATACTGCACTGCTGCATGGAAAACATACTGCTGTGGGGTATCCCATTTAGAAGTCTTGACTTTACTTATGAGGTGGGATTGTGGCTGCACATGGTTCTCCCCAAACCAAGCAACCCAACCCACCATATATTTTTTGGGTTGATATGGTTCATTAGGTTAGCTGGGTATTTTTTTTGAACCAATCATGGTTGGTTTGGTTCTTGGGTTTGGGTTTAATTGAAACCAAACTAAGTCATAGAACCAATCAAAATAACAATAATCTTTTTATTACTTTTAGACACATTATAGATTGCAGTATTGCACACGACACTCACACTCACTCATTCACCTCCTTCATCTTAATTTTCGAACCTTATTAGTTAAACACACAAACCCCAACTCTGTTTAGTGAAACTGTTGTCGTTCTGCACAATGACCCATACATGATTCTACCATCATTCTCTCTATCGACATGCTTGTTTTCTCTATTCTTTCGTGTTATCTATAGTCCAACACAAATGTTACTCGTATTTTTTATATTAACTTCTTTGGATTATGTCCAAGTATTATTTATATTAACCACATTATGTTTAAGTATTGTTTGTCCCATAAACTAGTATGAGAATTTGTGTAACTTTTGCTAATTTACAACGAAATGCAATTCTTCCATACGGACTACAAGAGTGTGCAACTTCAACTTAAATCATTAAGTACTTGTGCAACTAGTTTTGCATATTACATTTCTTGTAATTAATTCCAGATATTCTTGGTGAACCAAATAAGGTGAAAGGTAATATCACGTTAATTGTTGCAATGAAAAATATTTAAGGAAACTTTAACATGATAGTGAAGCTTGAAGAAATTAAGTGATTCTGCAGTAGTGAAGCTTAAAGAAATTAATACCCCAGTTTTACGTATTTGTTTTCTTTTTCATTTGGTTCTCTAATTTGAGCAGGCAAAAGAACAAGATTTGACAGATAATAGACATGACCAGTAAACAGCAAAAGGTAAAAGAACATCCACATGTACCAGATTTTAAGTTGATTGGGCCACCATAAAAGAGGCTGGAGGAACAGAAATTGGCTGAGTTGAAAGAACTAGCCAAGTCAAGACTCAAGAGGAGTGTAAGGTTACTATAAACTAAAGGGTGATCTCATCAAAATACTCAAGTCCTGGATAGGGTAGTCTTCCATACTGTTAAGAGAAAAGAGTCCAAAATTCAAAGAAACAGATATGTAACCCTCTTTAGACTTCATTGGGTTGTGTTGAAATAAATCAAGAGGGTGACATCATAATATCGATATTTGGATTAAAACACAAACAGTGACATTGTATTGAAGTCAAAGGAAACAACAAAAACAACCAAAATCTGAGCAACAATAACTAAATCCCCTCAAATGATACAACACTGATGTGGCTAAATTGGGCAACAACCCACCAAAACATATAAAAAGCAGTTGTCATCACATTTGCAAATACTCTTGCCTAAGAAATTTGTTGGGACTTGTTGAGAATAACTCCTTCATATTTAACTTGGAACCACTTCATTGCATCATCTTTGGTCACCCTGTGCTGAATTCCAACACGGGCCTTGCATCTTCTGCGGCGACCAACACGGTATCCAGGGCGTTCTAAAACAACATAGAAATCCATACCATAGATACCTGTCGAAGGGTCATACCTGAAGAACAAGGAAAAACGAGATTAAGCCCAAGTAACAGACAGAAATAACACCCATCAAATTATTGAAAAATCACATTACTTTTCTCTGCTACAAGGAATTTAAAAGATCACATATCATAAAAGATGAAAGATGAAGTGATAAGTGAGGAAACTATAAATTGGATTTCATATTTGGGCAAATCATATCCATAAATATAACATGTGAATTTATGCAAGCTACATGACATAACATAAAGACATGAGAAATTTTAAAAGCAAGATATAAAATTAATATAAGGTTGGCATAACAGCATACATCTAAAAAGAGAGGAACAAAATTGAAAAAGTTAGCATAAAACACTACACATTATGAAATGCTAATATTAATCTACTTGCTGTGACACCACGAAGTAAGTGTAAAAGGTTCATAATACAATTAATAGTACCCAAAATTGTTCTATAGGTATACACGACTATTATGAAATGTCAATACTTAAATGTTTGCAAGTTCACTAATGGTCTCATATAACATGATTAAATAAAATGGTATTACGATTAGTATAATTGTTTACAAGTAACATACTTGATTCCAAGATCAATGTGCTCCTGAATACCGAATCCGAAACAACCGGTGTCACTGAAGTTTCTCCTCAACAATTCATACTCCTTAACCTTCAATCCACTCTCAAGAAGCTGCATTGCCTTATCACCCCTAACAGTGACATAGCAAGCAATCTTTTCGTTACGCCTAATCCCGAAGGATCTCACAGTGTACCTAGCTGTTAAAAACAAAACCAAAATTTAAAAAACATCAACAAATCAAAGCAAATAAAACCCACAAAATTAAAAAACAAAATAATAATAATACCCTTAGAAAAGACAGGGCTTTGGCCACTCAGTTGTTCCAAAACCTTTGCGGCTCTGGTGAGACGATCACCACTCTCACCAACGGAGATGTTGAGAACAAGCTTCTGAACCTTGATTTCCCTCATTGGGTTCGATAATTTCTTCTCTGATGCCTGTTATTTTAATTAATTGAAATCGTTAACACATAATCAGTAACTAATTGGAATTAATTAACAATGTGAATATTTAACAGAGTGAGAGAGATACCATTGCGAGTTCGTGCGAAGAAGGAGAAGTGTGTTTGAGTTTGATGACGGAAAGAGGCGCATCAACCACAATGAGCTATATATGCTATTGCTAGGGTTTTGGATACTGCATTTGAGTCCAATATTGGATGGATTTTAAAAGACCATAACACCCCTTTTCATAACTATTTTTTTCACATAGTTGTCTCATAAGGTATTTCACTTATATATGACTCTTGTAATTAGTTGAAAAAATATATTTAGATTAAAAGTTTAATAATTAATTATTTTTTTGACCAATTATAAACAATGATACATTAAGTGATATATTTTCTGGGACAGAAAATGTTCACCCAATTGTATATTGTAATATTTAAAGATTTATATATAGTCAATAATGATTAAACATAAATAATGAATAAAACAATTACAGAATATAGAATTCATATATTATCGTATACATTTTTCTATTTTTTATAGTTGTTTCTTAAATATTTTTAGTTTATAGTTTTTATTTTGATCATTATTTAAAATAATTAATGGATAATTTAGATTGTAAAAGTTTTTATATTATTCATGGTATATTATCAAAATATATATATATATATATATAAAAGGTAAAAGAACATCCACATGTACCAGATTTTAAGTTGATTGGGCCACCATAAAAGAGGCTGGAGGAACAGAAATTGGCTGAGTTGAAAGAACTAGCCAAGTCAAGACTCAAGAGGAGTGTAAGGTTACTATAAACTAAAGGGTGATCTCATCAAAATACTCAAGTCCTGGATAGGGTAGTCTTCCATACTGTTAAGAGAAAAGAGTCCAAAATTCAAAGAAACAGATATGTAACCCTCTTTAGACTTCATTGGGTTGTGTTGAAATAAATCAAGAGGGTGACATCATAATATCGATATTTGGATTAAAACACAAACAGTGACATTGTATTGAAGTCAAAGGAAACAACAAAAACAACCAAAATCTGAGCAACAATAACTAAATCCCCTCAAATGATACAACACTGATGTGGCTAAATTGGGCAACAACCCACCAAAACATATAAAAAGCAGTTGTCATCACATTTGCAAATACTCTTGCCTAAGAAATTTGTTGGGACTTGTTGAGAATAACTCCTTCATATTTAACTTGGAACCACTTCATTGCATCATCTTTGGTCACCCTGTGCTGAATTCCAACACGGGCCTTGCATCTTCTGCGGCGACCAACACGGTATCCAGGGCGTTCTAAAACAACATAGAAATCCATACCATAGATACCTGTCGAAGGGTCATACCTGAAGAACAAGGAAAAACGAGATTAAGCCCAAGTAACAGACAGAAATAACACCCATCAAATTATTGAAAAATCACATTACTTTTCTCTGCTACAAGGAATTTAAAAGATCACATATCATAAAAGATGAAAGATGAAGTGATAAGTGAGGAAACTATAAATTGGATTTCATATTTGGGCAAATCATATCCATAAATATAACATGTGAATTTATGCAAGCTACATGACATAACATAAAGACATGAGAAATTTTAAAAGCAAGATATAAAATTAATATAAGGTTGGCATAACAGCATACATCTAAAAAGAGAGGAACAAAATTGAAAAAGTTAGCATAAAACACTACACATTATGAAATGCTAATATTAATCTACTTGCTGTGACACCACGAAGTAAGTGTAAAAGGTTCATAATACAATTAATAGTACCCAAAATTGTTCTATAGGTATACACGACTATTATGAAATGTCAATACTTAAATGTTTGCAAGTTCACTAATGGTCTCATATAACATGATTAAATAAAATGGTATTACGATTAGTATAATTGTTTACAAGTAACATACTTGATTCCAAGATCAATGTGCTCCTGAATACCGAATCCGAAACAACCGGTGTCACTGAAGTTTCTCCTCAACAATTCATACTCCTTAACCTTCAATCCACTCTCAAGAAGCTGCATTGCCTTATCACCCCTAACAGTGACATAGCAAGCAATCTTTTCGTTACGCCTAATCCCGAAGGATCTCACAGTGTACCTAGCTGTTAAAAACAAAACCAAAATTTAAAAAACATCAACAAATCAAAGCAAATAAAACCCACAAAATTAAAAAACAAAATAATAATAATACCCTTAGAAAAGACAGGGCTTTGGCCACTCAGTTGTTCCAAAACCTTTGCGGCTCTGGTGAGACGATCACCACTCTCACCAACGGAGATGTTGAGAACAAGCTTCTGAACCTTGATTTCCCTCATTGGGTTCGATAATTTCTTCTCTGATGCCTGTTATTTTAATTAATTGAAATCGTTAACACATAATCAGTAACTAATTGGAATTAATTAACAATGTGAATATTTAACAGAGTGAGAGAGATACCATTGCGAGTTCGTGCGAAGAAGGAGAAGTGTGTTTGAGTTTGATGACGGAAAGAGGCGCATCAACCACAATGAGCTATATATGCTATTGCTAGGGTTTTGGATACTGCATTTGAGTCCAATATTGGATGGATTTTAAAAGACCATAACACCCCTTTTCATAACTATTTTTTTCACATAGTTGTCTCATAAGGTATTTCACTTATATATGACTCTTGTAATTAGTTGAAAAAATATATTTAGATTAAAAGTTTAATAATTAATTATTTTTTTGACCAATTATAAACAATGATACATTAAGTGATATATTTTCTGGGACAGAAAATGTTCACCCAATTGTATATTGTAATATTTAAAGATTTATATATAGTCAATAATGATTAAACATAAATAATGAATAAAACAATTACAGAATATAGAATTCATATATTATCGTATACATTTTTCTATTTTTTATAGTTGTTTCTTAAATATTTTTAGTTTATAGTTTTTATTTTGATCATTATTTAAAATAATTAATGGATAATTTAGATTGTAAAAGTTTTTATATTATTCATGGTATATTATCAAAATATATATATATATATAGTCTATGGTAAATATGCTATTTTCATTGCAAAGTTTGATTGCTTTTTTATCTATACTAATATATAAAAACAAAACTTAAATTAACTACTAGTGGAGTAATTTCTATTCCCTATTTTACCCTTTATAAGTCTAAAATATAATTATTCTATAGTTTATGAGGTCTGTTTATATAATTAATGTTTCATTTTAAACTGCCACAACAGTTTTGTTTTCAGGAGAATGTGGATAAGTAAGTTTTAAACTTCCACCATGTATGCGATGGTGGTTTCCTTTTTTTAGGGAGAAAGTGGATGGACAACGACAGTTTTTATTTTTAATAAAACTTCCATTCTGTTGTTAAAAGATGATCAACCTATAAACTATAAATCACAACATGGTTGGTCAATATTTCCTTTCCTTCTCTATTCTATCTCACATTTTTACAACCTTCAGGTATTTCTCTTTTTTTGTCTCATTTTCAATTAATCTCTCTTTTCTGTGATAATGATAATTAATTTCTCTTTATATATCAAATAAATATGTGTTGTTTCTACGTTTATCAGTATTGCCGAGACACTGACCTTGATATACTATCTTTATAAAAAGATAGAATGATGTTTATAAGTAAAATAGTAAATACTAAATACCCACCATGGTCTTTATTTCCCTGTGTATTAGTATTCTTATTCCAAAAAATGATCACTTCACATACCATTGTAAACTTCCCTATGATATACTGAAATAGAGAGCAAGTCTCCTAAGAAAGGAAGAATAGAAATTTATGAATAATAGCTTATCCGTTCATTTCACCACAACAATATTATATAACCAATACAAATAACTATTTCCCTGAGATTAAGGATCAGAGGACAGTTTCCTCATAACCTCTTATATATATTAGTATATTGTTGTGTATATCAGTATTGTGAAGTAAATATGTGCCAGAAAAAGTATTGTCAACTAAATCAACACAACATAAAATATGTTAATGACTCTTTATATATTAGTATACATGACTCTTTCTATGTATGTCAATATTATGAAGACAACATAGAACACAAATTATGCAAGTAAATCAACACATCAACAAATTACATTGGATTGGTGTTGTGCAAGTTCATCATATAGGTAAACATACTTTATCATGTTAGTTAAAATTATATACATGTTAATGACTCTTTATATATTACTATACATGACTATTTCTATGTATGTCAGTATTGTGAAGACAACATACAACACAAAATATGCAAGTAAATCAACACATCAACAAATTACATTGGATTGGTGTTGTGCAAGTTCATCATATAGGTAAACATACTTTATCATGTTAGTTAAAATTATATATATGTTAATGAATCTTTATATATTAGTATACATGACTCTTTCTATGTATGTCAGTATTGTGAAGACAACATACAACACAAAATATGCAAGTAAATCAACACATCAACAAATTACATTGGATTGGTGTTGTGCAAGTTCATCATATAGGTAAACATACTTTATCATGTTAGTTAAAATTATATATATGTTAATGAATCTTTATATATTACTATACATGACTCTTTCTATGTATGTCAGTATTGTGAAGACAACATACAACACAAAATATGCAAGTAAATCAACACATCAACCAATTACATTGGATTGTTGCAGTGGAAGTTCATCATCGTGGTAAGTCATACTTTATCATCTTTGATTATTAATCATAGAAAAGATTAAATATTATAACTATTAAATATTCTCAAATAACACATCATCATATTACAGACCATTATAAAATTTGGAACTGCATTAGAAAACCATAAATTGATACAAAATTAATAAAATCACATATAAAGACTTAATTATTGCTAATAATTTCATGCATTAGAAAACTAATAATTATTAAGAAATCTGTTGATTTCACACATACAAAATTAAGCTAAAATTTAACCTAATGAAGCAAGAAATAATGAAAATGACTTGCAGTAAACAAACATCAAAATACCAACTAAAAACCATATCAATGAAATAACACAAACTATTCTAAAATAAATCTACACATCAACAAATTACAGAACAATACAAAATCATCTATGCTAATAGATGGAACAGAAAGATGGAATGCCTTAAAAAAACTTAAATCCATAAAAAATTATTATAAGCACACATCTAGAAACAAAAAAATTAATAGTAGTAGTCTGTTTTATATGTTTAACTTCATGCGATTATGGAATTGTTGGAAAAAGTTATTGTGTTCAGCATACAATCCTACTAAAAATTATGAACAAATGCATCTAACTTGATGGGCAACCACATGCTAAAGACCAGACCAGAATCCTAAAACTAAATTTTGTTGTCACATTACATATTAAGATCTAATCACAGTGTGCCTCAAGCTCTATTAAAGAACACAAACATTTTCAAATAAGAAGCAAGCTTGCAACCACATGATCATGTTCAATATAAACAGTAAAGTGTCTATTTCATCATTGAGATTGACAATATCAATCAATTTTGCATCACTACAAAATCAGTCAATTTGGTTCCAGATTGAATCACAAAATTGAATGACTATATGCAAAATCATAGACCAAATTGATATTTTTGTAATCTCAATGACCAAATAGAACAACATCTCAAGCACCAATTTGATATTTCACTAACAAACTAATACATCTTCTCCAGTTTCACCAAAAGAGTATTGCAAGGTTAATCATACTCAATGATTCAAAAAAAATAAAGAAATTAAAAATAGAAGTTGTGTTCAAAATGTAGGGTTTTTAGGTTTTAATGAAAGGAAGCTAATTTTACATCCCAAAATTGCCGTCACGTTTTTTTCATAATCCCTGAAATGCCCCAGTCTTATTTAATTTAAATGATTCATTTTTCCTAATATGGTTAGTTATGGATTTTATACAAAGGTAACATTTGATCACCTTGATTAAATTTTATGCAAATCATACTTCATTGATATGTTTAATTCATACAAGGTTGTTTCCTCAGAGAAAAGAAACCCCAAAAAATCATTGACAGTTAATAACATACAAATAATTTGATTGAGCCAAAAATCAAACCCATGCTAACAAAAATCTTATCTTTAAGCTTTAAATGCAAAAGATATGATAAGACACCGCAAAGGTACAAACTTTGAACGAAAATTTGAAAGACAATAGAGAAAGCCAGATTAACAATGAACTAAACACTATAAAAGTGAAATAATAGAAAGAAATTTAATAAAGCAGAAAGTGAAAAATAAAAACCCTAGAAATGAGAGAAGGTTACCTTTTGTTGAATACTGATATGGGTACTCTGTAGTTCGCACAAATTGAAATTGAAATGGTAATCGGGATCAGTATATAGTGGGCAATGAGATAGTGTGGAGAGAAAATCTGAAAAGGGTGGTAGTGATTAAAGAGTGAAAACCG
Source organism: Lupinus angustifolius (assembly GCF_001865875.1). Classification (NCBI taxonomy): domain Eukaryota; kingdom Viridiplantae; phylum Streptophyta; class Magnoliopsida; order Fabales; family Fabaceae; genus Lupinus; species Lupinus angustifolius. The sequence goes on from NW_017718761.1 coordinate 14,228, forward strand.
AATAGCATTTTTTGTAATAACTGAAACAAAAAAGTGTTTTTTTATGGAAAGTGTAGGATATGGCATGTGATGATGGTGATTGAGGCCACTACTAAAAGCCCATTTTGTTTCATTGTGATTTTTTTTTTATTATTAGGAAAAAATATATAAACACTTAATGAGTTTTATAAAATGTTAATTGTGATAATACAAATAAATGATGAATAAATTGTGAATGATAATTAATTGTATATAAATTTTTACATTTACAATATATAGATAGATATTATCAAAAGTTTAATGTTAATACAAAGTTTCAAAAGAAATAAATGTGAGTTACTAAACTATTATGATTTATTTATTACAAAAGAAGTAATCATGAAGACTTTATATATTAGGATTTATTTCAATGATTATGTCTTAATCTTACATTTTTTTTACCTATAAAAATAAATGTGAGTTACTAAACTATTTGTATGTTCAATTTTATTTAATAAATTCAATTACAACACGTTACAAACAATAGGAAAGCGGGTTGACAGACAGTGTCTGTCAACACGCTAGTTCTTATAATGGCTTATCAAATATATTTTTCACGGCCTTCCTTCAATCATGCCCAAATAGACTTAACGTTATGAAATTAAATTGGGTATTTTGAACTTAGGGGGATATAAAGCCATTTTTTGGAATCAAAATAGTTATATTTTATATGAACTGAAAATGTAGTTTTCTAAATGGAAAATGTACTTAAAAATTGTTTAAACTTTTTTATTGAGATAAACTTTGTAAGTGTTATCCCTCCATTATTTATATTGCATCATTATATTGACTAGTTTAAAATATTTAATTAGCCAATATATTTGTTCATAAAATAAATAATAGTTTATAAGTATTTGAAACTCAAAGTTAATATCAATTTCAATATGTTTTATTGTATCTTCAATATTTATATTGGTTATTGTTAAGAAATAATTTAAGTGAAATTATATTGCATAATTGTTATTTTGTTATTATTATTTTAAAATGTATTGATGATTAAATATAGGATAGACAACTTAACAACAAATAAAAAATGGTATTTTATATAAAAATAACTAATAATATTATAAATAACAAGGAGTGTTATATCTTATACTAAATTGTTATTACTAAGAAATAATAAAATATTTGAGTTTATCCTATTACTTAAATTTTTGCTACTTTATCGTTTTTGAAACTGTTTAAGGTAATAATTTTGTCTGTCATACTTTTCAATTTGAGCATTTGATCGAGTGGGTTCATGTAGGTAATAAATGAAGAGAAAACTTGTTTGATCAAACGAAAATTGGATTTCAAATTCTTCATTAAGTCATAAGAAATGATCATTACCAAAACAATATGGTATGTGTAAAAACTTATTTTATCATCATTCCTTAAATCGATGGATAGCTAGCACATAGTACAACCAGAAGCAAAAATATAGTAAATTGTAAAGAAAATTAAGTTTGGTTCATTATAAAATGCATCAATAGTTTTAAGGAGATGTTAATTAAATACACAAAATAGAAGAGTGAATTCATAATCAAATTTTATATGCAAGATTACAAATGATCAATTTATCCTAACTAATGTATAATTAATTAAATATAAATTACATCAACAATTATTGAAGTTTAATTTAATTAAATCCATCATCATTTTTTGTTTAAACGAATGCATTGATTTTTTGATAGGGATAGTTAGTGTAGTACATATATAAGTTAGTGATTATTATATGGGTGAAAAAGGAAGGAATGATTTTTATAATTTCATTAAAATTTAAGAGTGCAATTGTAATATATTGTATAAAATAAAAACAAATAGATCATTTCATGTTTTTAGTTTTACTCACTCGAGTAAGTGGTCCATGGTCGATGCCCAAACAATAATCATAGCCCAAACTAATAATCAAGGCCCATACATTAGGTCTATAAACATAAAAGCATGGAGGTAGTTATAATAGAGAATAAAGATTTTCTTATATTAAGATATAAGTTATCTCATCCGACTATTAAAATTATGCTATGTATACTATTTTTTTTAATTTTTAAAATATTTTTGTAAAAAGTAATTAATATAATATATACTATAATTTTAATGACTTAATAATATAATTTATCTCCCAATAAAATGAGATAGTTTATTCTCTTAAAAAAAATCAAGTCAATTGTTCTCTCTAAATTGTCCATAAAGATGGGCACCTAATATTTTCAAGTGACAATTTCAAAAAATGTGAAAACTTCATTTTTTCTAAACATTGCCTAATTTAATTTGTAATATAGTCATTAGTTTTTATAGTTTGTGTCGTTTAATTATTTTCTGTTATGAAATCCATTCAAGTTTCTAAAAAGCATACATATTATTAAAAGATTAAAAGAGTGGAATGATTTTTTTTTGTAGCTGTAATGGAAGTAGTATATTTTGTTTGCCAACATGAGAGAAATTATCTTTTCAAACTCACTCAATGATTAATCTTTGTCATATTTCTATTTTTATTTTTTATTTATCATAGTCATCAATTCTAGGAAAAATTCAATGGTTTGAATCAATGGGTAGATCTAAATCATTAGATGTTCATAAAATTGATGGTTTGGAGTAAGTTGATCCCCGCTCTTTTAAAAATATGATAAATGTCGGTCATTAAGTGGGGTTGAAGAGAAAATATCTCTCTTCGTACCAGCATTATTTCCTATCTTTTGAGGTGTGTAGTTATCTCTTTAGTAAGTATATCTCTCAATAATTAAACTCTTTATATTTTGATCTTTCTAAGATTTAACGAAACATTATATCATTGACCAACAACTCGTTGATCAACATCGAAGGATTGCATCCCAGCAACGAAGTACAAAATTGAGTTCAGATTATGGAATCAAATTTTACGATTTCCATTATTGTTTGTGAGATGTGCATTGCAGATATTTAATATATGAGAATAAAATATATTCTCGTAATACAACTTATCTCCTTAAACCATTCAATTTATGACATACGACTTTTTTTATTCTTAAAACTAGCAAGTTACTTGTACATTAGCACCACGAGACTATCTTTTTTTGCTGCATGATTAAGAACATACATATTATATGTGAATTCATACAGTTAAGAAACATTTTTGCTGCATGATTAAGAACATACATATCATATATGAATTCATATGGTTAAGAAACACATATTATGTTAGGTATCAGTGGCAGAATACACATAGAGGGGGGGGGTTGAATAGGTGTGGCAGAGCTCAAGTTCCACTTTTATGGTTTTTATACACTTGCTGAAAAATGCCTAGTGAATCGATTAAGCATTGTTCATAATCGATTAACCAGTAACAAAAACAGAATGATCAGAACAGCAAATTGCATGGTTATTAACCAACACACAAACAGATATACAACAGATACTTTTATGCAAGATTAACAAGAACATAGCAAGGAACAAACATGCAAAATATTAGCTCCAAACTCGCATTAAAACATCTTGAAATAT
>NW_017718762.1:0-1071 GCF_001865875.1 Lupinus angustifolius
CTGAAAAATGCCTAGTGAATCGATTAAGCATTGTTCATAATCGATTAACCAGTAACAAAAACAGAATGATCAGAACAGCAAATTGCATGGTTATTAACCAACACACAAACAGATATACAACAGATACTTTTATGCAAGATTAACAAGAACATAGCAAGGAACAAACATGCAAAATATTAGCTCCAAACTCGCATTAAAACATCTTGAAATATCAAAGAGAAAGGGATAGAAAAGATTGCGCAAGGATTTTATCCTGGTTCGTTTTGCTGCTCACTACAAAACTACATTGAGTCCTCCCCTCTGATTTGGGAGATTTTCCTTCTTCACTATGAAACACAATGTACGTTACATACACGCTTCCAAATACAAAACATGAACGCTCCCTTCTTGGAACCCAAAGAATTTCGTCACCCTTGGTTTGACCTTTCCCAAAACCGCCTCCCAAGAAAACATTTCTTACGCTATTCGGCCCCAGCCAAGGTATCGCTCTTTGTCCCAAGACCTCCAAGTCTTTGTGTGAAGAACACCTTACCTAACCGCAGCTAGGATTTTCCCAATCCTTTGCTTTGAGTTATGAATGAGTACTTAATACTCGGATATTACAATGAAAATCAAAGCCTAAAACCTAAGCGCAAGAACTCACAAGACGTCCTAGTCTAATATGAATGTTCATGCATGAGGTTTCTGAAAATATGCAATCAAAACAAACTATCTCTTTTTCTTTCAAAAAAACACAAGAATGATGCAAGAAAGCTTTTGAAAGAATCATGCAATATGAATATGAAAACTAAAGCCCTGATATGATCTAATCTTTCTCCTAATTCAACACTTTCTAATAGATTCTAACAATGATGATCTATATCTTTTCTCTATGTGTTTCTCTCTTTTTTCTCTCCTTTCACATGGTTGTTTATGCAATTAGCCAGTATTTATACAAAACAAATTTTGGCTCTTAAAAACGGTTTTTCAGTTATGTTGTTGAAACAGCAGAAAAACATACATGTTAATCGATTAAGCATTGGGGTTAATCGATTAACCAGTGTATTTTTAATACATGATTAAATGGTAAAC